>NW_007726891.1:175490-240034 GCF_000696425.1 Galeopterus variegatus
CTCCATGGAAAATGGTATGGAGATTCCTCAAACAGTTGCAGGTAGATCTGCCATATGACCCAGCTATCCTACTGCTGGGAATATATCCAAAGGAATGGAAATCATCAAGTCGAAGGTATACTTGTTTCCCAATGTTCATTGCAGCACTCTTCACAATAGCCAAGAGCTGGAATCAACCCAAATGTCCATCATTGGATGAGTGGATATGGAAAATGTGGTATATCTACACAATGGAATACTACTCAGCTATAAAAACGAATGAAATACTGCCATTTGCAACAACATGGATGGACCTTGAGAGAATAATATTGAGTGAAACGAGTCAGGCAGAGAAAAAGAAATACCACATGTTCTCACTCATTGGTGGGAGCTAAAAAATAAACAAATTAATTCACCCACATACACACACAAAAAAAACCGGGGCGGGGGGGGAAGAAGATATAACAACTATACCTTTTTGAAGTTGTTACAACAAGCAAACAAGCAAACGGAAAGGACATTCTTGGGGGGGAGGGGAGAGAGGGAGGAGGGAGGGAGGTGTCGGTGATGGGCCATAATAATCATATACATTGTATATTGACAAAATAAAAATTAAATGAAAAAAAAAAAAAGAATTTCCTTCCTTTTTAAGGCTGAATAGTATTCCATTGTATGTATATATCACATTTTGCTTATCCATTCATTCCTCAATGGACATTTGGGTTACTTCTACCTCTTTGCTATTGTGAATAGTGCTGCTGTGAACATGGTTGTGCAAATCTCTCTTTGAGATCCTGCTTTCTTTTGGATATATACCCAGAAGCTGGATGATACGGTAGTTGTATTTTTAATTTTTTGAAGAACCTCCATTCTGTTTCCCATAGCAGCTGCACCACTTTGTACCCACCGACAATGCACAAGAGTTCTGATTTCTCCATATCTTCACCAACACTTGTTATTTTCTGTGTTTGATAGCCACCACCCTAATGGGTGTGATGTGGTATCTCACTGTGGTTTTTTTGTTTGTTTGTTGTTTGTTTTGCATTTCTCTGATGATTAGTGATGTTGAGTATCTTTTCATATGCACATTGGCCATTTGTATATCATCTTTGGAGGAATGCCTATGCAAGTCTTTTGCCCATTTTTAAGTTGGGTTTTTTGATTTTTTTGTTGTTGCATATCTATCCTATGTTAATCATATTGAGCACTGGGTTCTGTATTAGGTGCTAAGGATAATGATGATCCCCACATGGTCCCACTTTCTAGGAGCTAACAACCTCCCCAGGAACTTGGACACTGATGTAATTAATTACAGGTGAGGTGAAAACCACATATCATCTGTCCCCTTCCAAATTTGCAAAGATCTAAAAAACTGACAACACATGCTATTGGTGAGGCTATAGAAAATGGGCACTCTCTCACCTTTCTGATGAGAATGTAAAATGACAGAAATACTATGGAAGGAATTTAGCAATATCTAGCAAAAATACAGATTCATTTTACCCTTTTGACCCAGATTAGGGAGGAGCACAGAGGCCCAAGCTGGATTCCATACACTTGGGATGGTGTTTGTAGCTGGGGGATAGGGTGAGATCACCAAGGAAGTGACTAGAAAAGGGGAGGAGCAGGCACCGAGCCCTGGCATCTTCTGACATACAGAGGTCAGGGAAATGAGGATGAATCAGCTAAGGAGACAGAGAGAAGTCAGTGATGTGGGAAGAACGCCAGGACCGCGAGTGTCGGGAAAGCCACGCAAGGGCCAAGGATGTCGAGGAAGATGGAGTGAGTGGTTGTGCCAAGCGCAGGTGACGGGTGGAGAAAGGGGAGGATGGAGAACTGGCCCCTGGATCTGGACGCCAGGAGGTCACTGATGGCTGTGATGAGCACATTTTAGGTACAGTGAAGAGGGCAAAAGCCGACTGGGCTACAGAGGGGATGTGAACACCTCTTTCGAGTTTTGCTATAAAGAACAGGTAAGAACAATGTGGTAGCTGGAGGGGGAAATGGAGTGAAAACAAAGTTTTAGTTTTGTTTTAAGCATGGGAGAAATAACAGCATGTTAGTATATTGACAGGCCAGATCCAGTTGAGTAGGGAAAATATAGAAGAAAGAGCACCGGGCAGTGATGTTCTTGAGAGGGGACGGAGGGGTCGGTCTCAGACAGGAGTGCCCAAAGGCCCATCCTCAGAACCCGCAGAAACAGCAGACCCTACAAGAACAGCTAGGTATGGCATGGCAGAGGTGGGAGCACTCTTTGGATTTCTCCAGTCTCTCCCTGAGAGGGAAGAAGTATGAATTAGCCATTGCGACGAGTGGGAGGGTAAATGGTACAGGGAGACACAGGATAACTGAGGGCAGCATTCGGCGGACACGGGAGGTCAGTGATCACAATTTCCACAAATTGTACTGCATGGTGCTGTGTGTGTTTTCCCAGTTGCACAGGAGGCTAGGCGAAGGCTGAGTTCACTTGGGATATAAGCAGGACCTGGGAAAAGGGAGTTCCCTGTCAGAACCTGAGCCATGTGGCACTGAGCTTAGCAGTTGAGTAGTGGGCAACGAGGCCCACTGCAATCCCATGCTTGGTGGAACTGTTGCCTGCAGTATTGGGGAAGACAGGCCACATATAATCCAGGTAGGGTGACATGAGAGACACTAACAGTAACCCCCCAAGAGGTAGCATAGTGCAATGGCTACACGTAAGGAAGCTGGAGTCTGTGTTCAAATCCAGGCTTCTCCATCTACTGCCTGGAGGACCTGGGCAGATCCCTTAAACGTAAAATTTGAGTCATCCCAGTACTTCTCCCCAGGGTTGTACTGAGGAGTAAGTGACATATTGCATGCACAGTTCTTAGCCCACTAGCAGACACAGAGACACTGCTCTGTACAGGTCTTGTTGTTGCTGCTTGGCTGATTAAACGGCTTAAAACAGTCTGGGGATTCCGCAAACCCAGCAATGCAGGGAGACTCTGTATGGGAGCTGACAAGCCCTTTCTCCTCCTGTCTCACTTCCTCTCCTTCTCCAGCCACCAAAACACTACAGCCTGACACTGCACGTCCCCATCACAGATGGGAAAGGACGTTTCCCATTGGCCACAGATGGAGACAAGCTACAGTGAGATGAACGCTTTGGCTGCTACCATGGCAACCAGCAATGGCCAGACTTCAATTAGGAGAAGGAATAAAAAGCATCCAATTAGAAGAAAATAGGATCAAGTCACTTCTTGTTTAGGAATGCCCAGGGCTGAGGAGCCGCTTCATTGGAGGAGGCTGGGTTTGGAAAAGCTTTCTGCTCTGTCGTTCAACATCCACCATGCTTGCCAAACCCTCAAGTCACCATCCCCACCTGTGGGATCCAGCAAAGGGACAACACAGAGGGGCTGACTGACGTGTGTGGGCTTCAGAGATGGACCCACTTGGGTTCGAATATGGCTTCTGCCACTTTCTGCCATGTGGCCTTAAGAAAGTCCTTTCACTTGCCTGTGCCTCAGTTTCCTCACTAGTATGTAGTACCTATTTTATCAGATTGGAGTGAGGATTAATAGAGATGATGCCTATAAAGAGCTTAGCTCAGTGCCTGCCACATAAATTGCATCCTACGGACATTAGCTATTACATTATTGTCAACAGTGACAACTACGTAAATGGCAGTGATGTTATGTACACCGGCTACGGAGGAAAGAGATGGGAATTGATAGCCAGTGAGCACTTAGCGCATGCAGGCACTTCATTGCTCTACATCCTTGCTACACAAAGTGTGGTCCTCAGACAAGCAGCATTGGCATCATCTGGGAGCTTGACAGAAATGCAGAATCTCAGGCCCTGCCCCAGACTTGCTGAATCAGAATCTGCATTTTAACTGGAGCTTCAGGTAACACGTGTGTGTGTGTGTGTGTGTGTGTGTGTGTGTCTGTGTGTGTGTGTGTGTGTCTGTGTGTGTGTGTGTGTGTTCAAATCTGAGAAACACTGCTTTAGCACCTAATTTAATCCTAAGAGGACCACCTGAAGATGCAGGGTTTTATAGATAAGGAACTGAGAGTAACGATTAAAGATTTTTAGATGACAAGACTGGGAAGGGCAAGCCACGTAACTCAGCCTCTGACCTGATATTCCAGGGATGTGGCCTCACAAGTACATGTCAGAGAACAGTTTTATAGCACAAGCAGATCCAGGCAAGGATAGAGAGCAATAAGGTTCCCCACTCTGGACAAAGGTCTATGGTTCACATCAGGAAAAAGGAGACCAGCCCACCGAGGAGAAGGGACTACCCCATCCCAGCTTCCAGACATGTTTGCAGGGAGAGGCTCAGAGAGGCGCCCACCTCCCTTTTCTCTCCTTTGCATGAGCTCCATGTTTTCCTCTGTCACGTCAATTTTAACCATTCAGCTTTCATCACAATATGTTCATGCATCAGCCATCAAAGGTGGCTCTTTGGCTATTTGGTTCCCCACTAGATCCACAGCACCCAACACAGGGGTGGGCACATAACGGGCTCCCAATGAAGATCTGAGTGAGTGGATCTCCCTTCTAGGTGTAATGCACACGTCTGGGCTCCTTGTGCCCACTATTGAGTTATCATCAAAATACTCTTACATCTGAACAGTATAAAGATTAACAAAGCCCTTTACTTCTTTTAATTTGTTTGTATATCACAAGCCCGAGTTAGCTATAAATTCCCTTTTTATAAATGAGAAAGGTGAACAACATTTGTCTGCACTTGGGTCTGCCTGTTTCTAAGGGTATGGCTTCCTTGGGACACAAATGTCCCAAGACCTACTTCATCTCCAATCCTGACTCCTGCCAATGCAGTGGGGAGGAGGAAGTGAGAGGAGCTCTTTCCAGGGAAGGGACTAGAAAGGCCCCATTCAACGAGAACCTACTGTGTGTCAGACACTTGGGTAGGTGTTTTACATGCACTACCTCATTTAGTCTTTATAACCACTCTTCTAGTGGGCATGAGGGAGGCATTGTCATTTGCATATTATGGATGAGAAAAGAGAGCAACAGAGATTTCAGTAATTTGCCCAAGGTCACCCAGCTACATAGCAAGTGGTAAAGGTGAGATGTGAATGCCTGTCTGTTCTCATTATTTTGTGCTTCTTGTTTAATCTCTAATGCTGTACAGTGAAGCTGTGGTATATGGCTAGAATCTTCTAGGTTCTGGCAGTTTAAAATGCACTTTCAGGTCTATTACTCTTCCTTTCATGAAAAAGATCTCCCCCCATCCCCAGTAAGTCTGAGCATGCCATTCACCTGTGGAAGTATGTCTGCCTAGAACCCACGATGAGCTTGACCAGTAACACAATGTGTCTCCTTCAAGCCTTCTCCCCAAAGCTCAGGGTGGACAAATCCCCAGGAGGATAGAAAGCCAGACAAACAGACAGATAGACACGGCCCTCACCAGGCACTCCTCCAGATGGCTCTTGTCGGTGGTACAGACATCGATTCTTAAGGTCTTCTGGTGAAGGGCTGGATAGGACATGGATACCCAGAATACTTCATTGAACACGAGGGTATCTGAGGCATCTAGGGGCCGGGTCCGGAATAGGCAGGTGACGCTTTCGGAACAAGGAAGGATAGCCACACGAATGTTCCTAGAGAGAGACAGAACCACAGGAGGGCTTGGGTCAGCCCAGGTCTGGGGCTAATGTGTTGGACTAAATAGTTGCTGAAACCCCAAGAAAACAACAGTAGAGGAGAGTTTGCAAAATTTCTCAAGTCATTATGCAGGTATTTGTGAAGAATGCAGAAAGGGCCTGTAAGGACAACACATTGCTCTCCTTTCCCCTGAATCCCCAAATCCTTAGAATCTCAAAGCATGTGCCTGAGGCCATCAGTGTACAAATGTCAGCGTGCAGAAGGATCAGCAGTAGCGCTGAGGAATCCGGGGAATCAGGCCCCTCATACACTGGGAGGCAAAATGCTACAACCCCTGTGGAGGGGAATTTGACAATTTTAACAAAACTGCAGGTGCATTTAGCCCCTTTGACCCAGACCCATCACTCCTAGGCACCATCCCACAGACACCCTTGTACAAGTACCAATGAGATATGGAGGTTATTCATCCTGGCCCTGCTTGGGCGGAAGACTGAAAACAACCCAAGTGTCCAATCTTATCTTTGGAGTCTGCCTTCCTGTCTTCTTTCCTTCTTCTCACATGTCCTACCCCATATGCTGGCTGGGTGCAGACCACAGAAGTATAAGCTCCTGTTGCTGTTCTCAAGATTTTATGGTCTAGTTACAGGATAAAACATGCAGGCAGATGAATATAATAAAACGTAAACCCAGGCTACAATGGGAAAGCCAACATGTGGACAGTGCAGGTATATCTGCCATCCTGTCACCTCAAGGTGACCCCCAGTCACACCCTTCCAAGAGAAGCACGGTGACTAGCTGGGACTCTTGAAAATGGAAGACCTGTCTCTTTTTGCATAGAATATTTGAGCTTAGAGAAGATAAAATGAAATGTGACTATCCCTTCCTCCTGAGGCTCAAAGTCCAGGAGGGCAGGGTCCGTGAAGGATCTGCTCACTACACCATGCTTAGAGCTGGCACGTGGTAGGTACTCAGGACATAATGGTAAAGGAATCAGAACAGTCTAGAGTTCTCTCTATAGTTGGTGAGCTTGCCATTGTGCCTGCATCCACAGGAACAGTACTGACATTTTGCATCATGGTCATATGCCTCAAATACCCACAGTGAGTTTACAGATGGAGCAGGACAGAGCAGGATGGTGTTCCCTGGGATGACCGCAGAGGGTAAGAGGGCAATGTACACCGTCCAGTTACATACTCACACTTTCTGGTCTTGTCGCAGCAACAGAGCAGAAAGGTTATTCAGCTGGATTATTAATATTGCAAATTGCTTATTCTTTTCATCATACCTGAAATGAAAAGGGGCATATGGAGCACCCGTTAATAACACCTTTATTTCTCTCTCTCTCTCTTTGTTAATAATCACAAGACACACTGTTGGCCGCTCTAGGGATTGTGGTGGGTTGGAGAGCACAGGACCAGTGCTTTGCTGCCACGCAGGGATGTAGGTCCAGAGCTGCTGGTTGTCTGGATTTTTAAAGAGAAGCCAGAAATTTGTGTGCAATTTCCTGATATTGAAATGTTGGCCATGAGTTCCTATTAAAAAAAATATTGAGGTCATCCCCCAGCAGGAGAAAGCAACAACAAAAGTGTATATCTACCAAATCTGGGCCGCAGCCCCCAGTGGACAACTTGGGTCCAGATCATTGAAACTCAGATGGGGATGAAAAGGCAAAGACCAACAAACACACTGAGAGGCAGGCAGCCTTGGTCCCAGTCCTGGCTCTGCCATCAGCCAGCTCAGTGAGTTGGGGCAAGTTATAAGAACTTTCAAAACCTCATTTTTCTCATCTCTAAAATGGGGAAGACAGGGGAAAGAGATGACACCCTTCAGTTAGGACCCCACAATGGCCAGCAGGTGCTGCTGCTTCTGCCTTCCTCCCTTGGCAGCCATGAAGGTCAATGCCGGTAAAATGCTGCTGATGAAGGGGTCTAGCACAGACCGTTCCCTCTGTCCTCATCTTCCGTCACTTACTTCAGGGCAACCTGAACCCGGGTCGCACCCTCTGTTTCCGATTCATCACTGTCAAACGCAGCGGCTTCTGAAATGCCTAGTCTGAAAGACAACAGGGGAAAGGGAGTCAGGTGTCCCTGCAGCAATCTGGGAACAAAGTCATTCTGCAGGAACAGGGTTCTTTCTGGGAGGCTGTGGTTGGATCCCCCACTTGGAAAGTTCGGGTCTGCTCTGCCTCCCTGTGGACCTCAGCTTCCCATTTGCTCCGGACCCTTCTCTTGAATGGGCTTCCCTTTCTCTAGTGCTTGCTCCCCTTGCTGAACAACTTTAAATGGCTACCACAGAACCAGCACTCCCCCAGATCTGAAGCATCTCCAGCCCCAGGAGAAGCTGTGCTGTCTGCATCTTCAGCTCAGCCCCAAACAGGGCTGCCGGGGAAGTGGTGTCACCCGAAGAGCCCTCCTGGGGCCCCTCCCGCACACCTGTGGGGCAAAGCCCAGGCCATCCCACAGGCCTGCTGGGCTCTGCGTTCAGAGACAGGTGGCACTCAGAGACCCACCTCTGCATGGAAGCCTCGTACACACCACTGTCCCCAGCCACCGACTCATCCGACACTGCAGCCGAGACACAGGCCACTTTCAGGCCACACCCCTGGGCCATATTCACAGCTGGAGGTGGAGGGGCAGAAAAGGAAGGATGGTAAGGCAGGTTCAGAAACCAGGAGAGTGTCTTTGCAACACACAATTTTGATCTACCCTCTGCCATAAGACAGTCCTGCCAAATTCCAACCACCTCTGAAATCTAAAGCAAGATCCTGCTTTGCTTTAAGATTGAAGGAGTTGCCTAAGATTTTTTGTTCAACATCCCAGGCTGTGGAGTCAACTGCCTGGGTTCAAATCCTGGCTCCGCCACTTACTGCTTTCTGACCTTGGGACACTGATTTAAACCCCTTTGAGCTCTAGATCCTCATTTGTAAAATGGGGGTAATAATACCTACTTTATAGGGCTGTTGGGAGGGTTCCATGAGACATTATAGGGGAAGTCCTTAGTATAGCAATCACAGCAGGGACAGTGCCATACAAAATTCATTACCACTAGCCTTACTGCACTACTGTTTCCACCACTATGGTGATGCCTTCTAGATCCATCCGTATATACCTGTGCCAAAATACAGCCACCGAACTCTCAGGAGGAGCACGGGAAATATTTAAGCACCTGCTCTCCCACTCAGCCTATCCACTCCTCCTCACCCTACCCTTAACAGAGCTCCCTGAAAGTCTCTGACCTGGGGCTCATAACCGGGCACTCAGCACACGTTGCATTTTCCTTCCTTGCCCAAGTAATGAGCACCTATGGTGTGCCGGGCCCATTGCCAGGTTCAGGGCTACAAAGATGAGTAAGACAGCTTCTGCTCTCTGCACAGCAGGGAAGGTCACATTCAGATCTGCAGCCCCATGGCCAACAGTTCTGAGCACCCGTTGTGTGCCCGCACTGGGGCCAGACCAGAGAAGGACGGGGCTTGCAATGGAGGTGCACAGAGAGGAGTGTAGCAGGCTGGGGAGAGGGGTGAGTAAGGCGGCAAGCCTGGGAGACTGGCTGCAAGTGCTGGCGATGGAAAGCCCAGCAGCCATTGCATTCAGCATTCTCAGCCTATGTCCCATGCCCACCCGCTGAGCCTGCAGAGACCTCCTGCCTACAGACCCACGCATCTCCACCCTCCACGAAACCACTTAAGGAGATTAATTCGTCTGCTGACTGAACAGCGGCACTAATCGCATAACCTGCTTAGCGTCTGAGCTCTGCTTGGCATCGCTGGCTGCGGGGGAGGCTTCTGGAGATAGCATGAAGGAAATGCTGTCCTGAGACCTGTGCATGCCCGTCCCATGTGCTGTCTCTGGCCCTCAAGCCCCGGGGACACTGTGGGCAAGGGGAGATAGGGAGGTGGGTCACTTCCCAGGGGTCTGAGCATCCCGACTCAGCCAAATGCCCTACCAGAGACATTTTTCTTGAGCCTCATTAGAGATGCCACCTGCACCCCTCCTCTCCAGGGAACAATTTTCTGAAGTTTGCCACCTGCTGTAGTTGGACGCTTGTTTTTATTTTTGTTTGAGAATACTCAGCAAGACTCCCTTCCTGACGAGGGAACCCCTGGGATCTCTCAGCTTTTCTTCTAAGGAAACCGCTGGCACTACAGAGCCTTTAGTTAATAGGAGTCTCCATTCTCCCCCCTTGCTCCCACTGGCCCTTGCACACAAATGGACAATTCTGGGCACAGCAGCGGCACTCCTGCCTGTTCCTAGAGCCATGAGGCTGAAATGGGTCCTGCTGCTTCTTTTTGGCCTCACAAGAAGCCAGTAGGACAAGCACTTTGCAGTCAGAGCTGAGCACATAGAGAATGTGGGTTTTGGGCAGGTGATCCTGGTGCCAGTCCTGATCCAGCCACTTCACTGCTGTGAGACTAACCTCAGACAAGTCTTTGAACCTCACTATGCCTCACTTCATTTATCTGTAAGACGGTGATAGAAATAGCACCTACTGCACAGTCATTGTGAGACTTGAATGAGTAATATGTTTAAGGGTACCTGAATCCTATACACCTGGACTCAATAAATCAGAGCTATTATTGTTGGAGGGGGGGCAGGGGGCGGCCAGGAAGCACTAGGAATGTCACGTGAATGTCACACTGAGCTGCTTCTTATCCTGGGGCAGGGAGAGCAGGGCATGAAAATAAAGGCGTTGGGTTCTGGGGTCAGAAAGACCCAGGTTCTAATCTTTGCTTCCTCACTTGTTGGCTGGGTGACCTAATGCAAGAGACATCACCTCTCTGAACCTCTGATTCTTTAGCTGTGAAACGGCAGAATAGAAGCAACCTATTTCACCATATAAAACACAGTGCCCAACACATACTACATCCCCAATAAATGTTAACTGTTACTATTTATTATAGGGTTGCTGCTAAAGAGTTCTCCTAATAAATCTTAGCTGTCACTGTCAGCTATTTTGAAGAATCTCAGTCACACCAAAATGTTCACCCATGCAGAATGGGAATAGGATCAATCATTCTCTGGCTTCAGTCACATGGGTCCCTGCTGCAATTAGGATAAAATCCAAACTCCTTACCACAGCTCACTGGGCCTTACATGATCAGGACTCTGCCTAATTCTCCAGTTTTGTTGGTGACCCCCCGACCTCTGACTCATGGCTTCCTCACCCCTCTTTTAGTCCCTTGCTCTGGCCTCAGAGATTTAACTATTGCTTTTCCAAAGGCTGGGTCCTTCGCACCACTCAAGCCTCTACTCAGTGTCACCTTCCTTCACAATCCGATCTGAACTGGCAGTCCCACCTCCCACCTGAAGGCTCTATCACATTCTCTGTTTTATTTTCTTCACAGTGCTTTTGTCTGGTTGCATGTTTATTGCCTGTGCCTCTATTTGAACATAAATTTCATGATTATAGCGGCCTTGTCTCCATCACCGTACCTGAGTGACTAACCCAGAGCTTGGCACACGGCATGACTGTTGCATGAATGAAAGAAGGAATGAACGAATCCATGTACGTCCATTAGCATAGGACCTGGCGTATAGTTGTAGTAGGTACTAAATATCTGTTCAATGAATGAGTCTACCCTTAGCACAGGACTGAGAACATACTGAGTTAATAAATATCTCCTGATTGAATAAATAAATAAATCTGCCATCTAAAGACCTGGCACATGAAAAGCAGTCAGTAAATGCTGACCATAAATATCACTGGGGGTCCTGAGCACAAAGCCTCTCTTGCCCTCCTCCTGGGTCCCATCCTCTGGATGTGGTGCTCTCTACCTTGGCCCAACTGCTTGCCCTCTGTACCCGGTTCCTCTAGCCGGTATCTCTCCCGGGCACTGCTGCCAAGGCTCAGTTCGCAAAGAGTGGCACTCAGCTCCGGGTCTTCAAACTCCAGGGGGTTCAGAAAGGCATCTCCAGCCAGGAGGGGGTCAGCGATGAGAGGGGAGCAAGGGGGGGATGGGGAGGAGAGAGAAGAGCGTGGAGACAGGGAGGTCATAGACTTTGGGGTGCCAGAAAGGGAGTGCAGGGCCTGTAGGCGGCCACTTCTCTCTGCCTTCTGGTTCTTGGCCACCTCGTCCTCGTGGATGGTGGTGATGCAGCCTGAGGGCCGGAAGCCCGTGGCCCCTTCCAGGAGCAGGAACTCCACCTTGCTCTGCAGCTCCGAGTCCAGCTGCTCGAATGGGTCATAGTAGAGGTCAGTGAAGCTGGCTGAGGTGGAGGAATCCAGGCTGGAGGCGGCCAGGGAGCCCCGGCTGGACGTGAGGGATCCGGGGCTGCTGCCTGAGGACAGGGACTGCATGCTGCTTGAGAGACTGGGGTACAGGGAGAACATGGACAGTGAAGACATACAGAGCACAGTGGGCCACCTGGGACTTTCTGCTGAGCTCTGGAAAGCACCACGGCACTGAGAATACATGATCTCACCAGACCCGCTTGACAGTCTCCAGGTCAGGCCATCCACCCCCACCAAACTGAAGAGAAAACAGGCACCCTGAGGTGGCCACATAACCAGAAGTGGCAGAGCTGGAATTCGAACCCAAGTTAGCTGCTTTGAAAGTCCACCTTTTCCTCTACATCTATGGAGGTTTCCCAAACCTCCATTGGCCACTTTGCATTTCAAAATGTTATTAAGCTCCAGCAGCGCACTGCTGCCCACCAAGGCTCAGGCCTGAGGCTTCCTCTCTCTGTGTTGTAAAAGTGTGTTGGTAGGTATAAGAGATGTGTCTTAAGACATACTAACACCTGACGAGGGCCTTCTCCTCTGTGTTAGTCCCCCGCCCCCGGACACAACAGACCAACCCCACGTCTGCTAGACTAATCATTGCTGTGCTTCTAAACATCCACACTCAAGCTCCAGAGGGCAAGTGAAGAATGGAGCCTGGGCTGGGCCACCTGGGGACACCGGCCATCCTCAGGGGAGCAGTCACCCCGCTGCCCACCACTCACCTTTTCAGCTGGGAGTGCAGAGTTGCTAGCTGCCGCGTGGCTTCCTCCAGTTCTCTCACCAGCTGGTTCCTCTTACTGTTTAACTTTAACCTGAAGGGAGAGAAGGTATAAGGGAGATGCCCCACAGAATCCAGCCCTCCCCATCCCCTTCCCCAAAAGGAAGGACAGGCATGTACTTTTATAGGTGTACACACAGACCAACATACACGAGAACTTTCTGAAAGCATTTTAATCTGGTGTTTGGGGAAATACAGTCTCCACATATACTATAATCCTATAGTAATTGCTAGATTACTCACCTACTATACATCAGGCACTGTGCTAGGAACCGTATGACATTGCCTTAATTCGGCCACACAAAAGCTGTATGGTCAGAATGATTTTTACCACTTTACATACGAGGAAGTTGAAGTTCCTAAGAGTTAAATAATTTACTTAAACCTATAGAGTTAGTGGCAGAATTAGGATTACACCCAACCATCCCTTCCTTCCTCTTTTCCTTCCCTCCTCAACTAATATTTACTGAGCACCTACTTCACACCAGACCCTGTCCTTGGCACTGGAGATGAAGTAGTGAGCAAAACAGAACTTGTTTATAGAGTTCACGTTCTACTGGGGAGGGGAGGGGAGGGGAGAACAGATATTCAAGAAATACTCAAATATCTAATTAACAGTGTGTGACAAGGCCCATGAGGAAAAAGTACAGAATGGGAGAAAAGGACACAAAAGGAGGGACCCAACTTGGACTGGCAGGTGAGCCTCTTGGAGCAAGTGACTTTGTGGCTGAGACTGCAGGTGCTTGCCCACACCTGCACCCTGCTCAGCCCCTGGGCCAGGCTGCACCACCTTCCCAGCCTCCCTTGTAGCTGGGTGGGCAGGGCGTATGACTGAGTTCTGGACAATGGGATGGAGCCGAAGCCATGTGCATCAGGCGGAAGTGGCTGAGAGAAGGGATGGGTCTCCTCACTGTCTCTTGGAAAGACTCCTGTGGTCTCAGAAGGAACATGCCACAGATGGCAAGAGCCTGGGTTCCTGATGGCCACGTGGAAGGCTGCCTGTTAACCAGGAATACCCAATTAGACATGATATGAGCAAGAAATAAAGTACTATGTTAAGCCACAGAGATCTTGGGGGCTGTTTCTTGTAGCAGCTATACTCCCAACTAGTAAAGAAATTTAAGCCGATACAATAGACAGACAGGAGCTGGTTAGGAAAATTGCAGGAGGAGAGAATATCTTAAGCAGTAGACGGAGTAGAGACTTTTTCATTTTGAGGTCACATGGTTGCTGTGAGGAGAATGGGCAGGAGGGTGAAGACTCAGTCAGGGAAGGTGGCTGCAATGGTGTTACAGACAGTGTGGACTCAGTGCTGCTAGAGGAGACAGAGAAAGTGCATGGGCTGCATGAGGTGGCGAGGCCAAGTCAGTAAATGAGGAAGAGTATAAACAACTGAATGGGTCTGTAGATGGCATTTGCTGAGATGGGAAGGCTGAGGGCAAGAGAAGAGTTCTATTATGGATTGTGGATATAAACGCTGAACACGTGCGCTGTTGGCAAGGCGGGAGACACCATCATATGGATCACCACATGAATGAGACCACCATCTGATTTGGGCTGATTTCCATCTCCCCAAAATACCTAAGTTAAAGTCCTAGCCCCCGGTACCTCAGAATACTTGTAGACAGGGCTTTTAAGAAGAGATTAAGGTAAAATGAAGTCATTAGGGTAGACTCTAATCCACTATGACTGGTGTCCTTATAACAGGAGATTAGGACACAGGCACAGAGGGAAGACCATGTGAAGACAGAGGGAGAAGGTGGTCATCTATGAGCCAGGGAGAGAGGACTCTGAAGAAATCAGCCCTATCAACACCTTGATCTTAGACTTATAGCTTCCAAAAATGTGGGATGATAAATTTCTGTTGCTCAAGCCATCTGATCTGTGGTGCTCTGTTATGGCCTCCCTAGCAGACTAATACACCATCTTCAGGTAAAATATAGAGGGGAAAACAAGGGAAGGCTGAGGACCAAATTCTGAGCCTATACAAAATTCCAAGGTTGAATGGACTAGCAACAGTCAGCAAAGGAGCTGGAGAGAGTGGGACCAGAGAGCTGGGAGAAGAGGCTGGTGAATGTGATGGAGTGTCATGGAACTGGGAGCAAAGATCTGCACCCAAGCATGCCCGATGCTAAAGACCAATTCAGTAGCCACCTTCCTGGAGGCAAAATCCTTGTGTTGGAAGAGACCTCTGGATACAGGCCCATATCTCAGTCCCCAGCTTCTCCTGAAATTTTCCAGGGAGTATGCTGGCCCCTGGAATGTCTATCTGGGACAGAGAAGGGGCCCCATCAAGCCAGCCTCAAGACTTGGGCTGCTCTCATATATCCACTAGATAAGCATTTCTCAGCTTGTGGCTCAGAGACCACCTGCAATAGAAAAGGGAGAGCGCTTAATAAAATGCACATTCCTGGGTCCTGCTTGGACCTGCTGAATCAGAAAGCCTGGCTGCAGGGCCCAGGAATCTGTCTTTTTATTAAGCCTCCCAGTGATTTTTAGGCACACAAGGTTTGTGAGCTGCTTTGCTGATGGGAGACTGCAAAGAGGCAGAGGCTGTGTCTTGCTCACCCAGCACAATGTTCACAACATGGACGTGCTCAATGTGTGCTAAGTGGACAACTTTTTCCCCAGACGAAATGGACAAAGTACATTTGCTCTGCTGAAATCCCTGGATGTCAGCTCTCCCATGGACAGGTGTGTTCTAGTATTGGTCCCTTTCCCCTTATCCCCTTATGCCATCCTGTTTGAGAAGGGCAGACTGACCCATTGCTCCTTGGACTGGGAAATGCACCCAGAGCACAGCTAATCCAGCCAGGGCCTGGGAGAAAGGGCTCATTTTCATGGAAAAACCAAACCATGCCATCCCTCCACCAACATGCCCAGGCCTCCAACACATGCCCTGCAATGAAGACCGCAGCTTGCTCCTGATACAACTGCAGAGTGTTGAGGGATGAGCAGGGCTTGTTACTGGGTAACTGAACCTGTGAAATTACAGAAAAGACAACTGGGGCAGCGGGCAGAGTGGCCTTGGCATGGTTCTTGGCCAGCTCAATTCCTAGTGCTGATTTTCCAGAGCCCTGCATGGGGCTGGCAGAGGTGGGCAGCAGCCTGGCAGATGGAGCCTGTAATGAACAAAATCCTTGACTCTCAATGGAATGGATAAGGCTGTGGAATCTCTTGATGCTCCACAGAGCAAAGCCCAGACAGGGCATGAGGTCTGGGGTCAAGAAGCAGCTGGAGCTCACCATTTCTACCTCATTTTCCTCTTCTCTGTGGGAGAAAAGCCACAGAAGAGTGCTCTGGGAGTAAATGCAGTCTCTGCTGGAGCCTGAGAGATTATTGAGGGAACTGGGAGTGGGCTGCCTTGACTTCCTGAGCATGGTGGGGACAGGTGCCGGCAGCAACATGCAGGTGCCGAGGCCTCCTCCCAGTGGCGTTGGGCTCAGCAGCCCAGATGGCATGTGTGTGATGCCTGGCACATGCTGGGAGGCCAAGGACACGTCAAGCATGGAAGCAGGCAGAGGATCCAGAAAGTGGGGCTGGAATCCCCACAAGCTGTAGCTCAGCACCTGGAGTGCCGGTTAAAAATGCAAGAGCTTGGGATGCATCTTGAGCCTGAAGAATGGAATTGGTCCCTGGGGTGGGGTCAGGGAGCCCATGCTATGACAAGGATCCTGTGTGACTGCACGCCAGTTCTGGGGAGTGGTGGGGAGGGGCTGCGGGAAGGCAGGGGGAAGCAGGAGCTAGGATGAGGGATGCTGGGATGCCTGTAACTCTGATTGACTTGTGACTGGGGTTTGGCAGGTTCCTGTGGTCTGCCTTTCCTGGATGTGTCTATGCCTGTCCTCTAAGGCACTTTGAATGGGAGAGGCTGCTGTGTGAAGATGGGGAGCATAATCACCCTGTTTTGAGAGAAACGGAGACACTAAAAAATAAAGACACACATACACACACATATGAGAAATAAAGACAGAGAAAGAGACCTAGAGAAAAGGAAAACAGAAGACCACAGTCGGAGAGAGAACAAGGTCAAGCAAACATGGAGCTGGAAGCAAACGCTGTAGCTAAAGACAAAGCCAACAGGGTGGCTTTCTCCTTTCTCCTGCAGGAGGCTCACAGCCATCAGCACTGTCCCAACCCTTCCTGTGGGCTCCCTCCTCAGACCCCTTTTAGGGCACACACAGCTTCCATACTACTGCATATCCCCCAGAGCACTCTGCCCTCCAGGACCTCCAAGTTGCCAGCTGCAGAGGAGTGGAGATTCTGGCCTCACTGGACTTGCTGTTCCAGGGGAGCCATGGGACCTTTGAAAGATAGAGTGGAAGGCGGTGATGGAAGGCCTTTGAGTGGGCAGCAGCCTGAAGAGCCAGCATACCGCGGGGCTTCTAAGCCCAGCTCTGTCACTCGGTAATGCCGGGTGAGCCTCAATTTCCTCACGTGTAAAATGGGGATTAACCTCAGGGTTACTGGAAGGTTTAGATGAGATGCTATAGGTTACAGGGTCTGGCACATAAGGGTGGCTTTCACATGTAGTATATCTTAGGGATCTCTAAGAGAACCTCTAATCCTAGTTTTAAGAAAACAAAATTTTTATAGGGAAAAGCCTTAATTCACAATCTGGTCCAATCACCTGCCACTGGACTACACAGGAATTCAGCATAATTACCCTGTTTTTTTCCCTGTGAGGCACCAAAGCACACATTGGTCAATGACTTGCTCAAGGCCAGCAGGCAGAAATGGTGTCTCTTTTAACCCCAGAAGGAGTAAGGCTGCCATGATTCTGTTCTCTCCAGCTGCTGGCTGCGAGGAAGATGAACAGCTGAGGGTTTCCCAGTGGCAGTTACAGAGTCTGGGAACAAGTGAGGGGTCCAGAGGCCGGAAGATGCGTGTAGAGGCCCAGTAAGGTCTGCTCAGGCTGGCTAACCATTTATTCTTTCAACTAACACTAAAGGCACGAGGACATATAAACACAGGCCTGTCCCCAGGGTGCACAGTCCTAGGGAAAGCAGGACAGAGAGTCTTAGTGCTGAAGAAGACATCTAGCAGGTGCTTCCAAGGGCTGCAAAACACCAATTACTCAAGTTCAATCTTTCTCCTTCTCCCACCTACCTGGTGGTGGTTCAGGGCTAATCAGCCATTCCTGCCAGCAGAGTATGGAGGAGAGGAAATGGATACACTTTGGACATCCCCATTGTTAGTAGTTCTGATAAAGCACTTGGTGGGGACAGCTTCCCATCAATGACCAGTCAAGGGACTCCTTGAAGCCACGAGAGGCTAGGCAGAGGCTGGTCAACTTGACCCATCCTGCACCGTGCCATGTGCAAATGGGGCTTACTCAATTGCTGGGTGGTATTGCAAGCTGGGTGCCTTAGAGCTCGCAGGCTCCCTGAGAGACCCATCATGAGGTGACACAGAGAGAGCATATATAGGCACCTAGGACTCCCAGGATGCTTCGACTGGGACACAAGCATGTTTACCTGCCTTACAAACTGGGCTTCTGCCTCTGGTTTCACTGGAAAAAGGAATTCCCTTGCTTATGGGGACGGACACACACACACACACACACACACACACACACACACACACACACACACACAGTTTGAAAATCTTTAGCTTCAATTCTCAGCTCTTTAAGGGCAGGGAACCTTGCTCAATAAAGTTGGCTGCCAAAAAAAGTGAAAATAACTAGATTAGATTTAAAGGTCATGGAGCAGGGACCATGTCTTATTAATTTCTGAAGCTCCCAAGTTGCCTTGCACAAATAATATGTGCAGCAAAACGTTTTCTGAATGAATGAATAAACCCCAGCTGATGGACAGAATGAATGAATGAACGTGAAGCTGGGGATTGTAGGACCTGTGAACACGGTGTCACATTCTGTGCAATGCAGGTGTAGAGGCTGGTGGGAACACTTGAGAAAATAAAGGCAAGGTTTGTTATAAGGTCTAGAGAATGTGAACCAGTGGCTTTCGGGTTATATCAAGCCCACAGATGAGGCTGACTCATAATATTTCTTAAAAATTTGGATCAGTTGCCAATATTTAAAAGAATAAACAGTTTTCTTTTTTGAAACATGAGGACCTCTGGTGGCCTGGGGCTCGCACTCCCACTTGCTGGAGAGGGGAGAGAACACCCACTTTTAGATAAGTGGGGTCTGTGTGCTCTGGTCTGATGCATTCTGCCACCAGGTGGGCCTCTAGCATTTCTGTTTTCTGCTTGGCCCCATAAGCATGCCAGTTTGCAATCCCCATCTATACCACTAATTTCCAAACTGCCAATGCAACCCCTTAGCATGTGGCAAAATCAATTTAGTGGGTCATGAACAGCACGAAAAGAAATGCAGTAGAAGAAAGAAAACATCAGAAGAGCATGTATTATTTTGTGAAACTTGTGTATACTAGGTCACAATATAAAGTGTGAGTCACTGTCACAAAGTTGGACTGTTCTACATTATACAAGGGTACTTCAAAAAATTCATGGAAAAATTGAATTAAAGGATAATATGAATCCTTCCATGAACTTTTTGAAGACCCCATTGTATATAGTTATGTGACTTTAGTTAAAAGACATCTCTGAAAACATATACTCAAGCAGATTTCGGTAACGTGATTGACAGTGTAAAGTGCCAGAGTAGCTGATCTTCTCCTGATTAGGTGCTTTGGAAAGCTGTGACATCTCTAAACTGAGTGTGCTCAGAGTGGAGCCTCCAGGGTGCCCCCCTCGCCCTTTCTCCCTGCAGAGGCCTGAAGGACAGACTGGTAGTGAGGAGAGGGTCCTATGCACCCCTGGCCCCAGCCCCACCTCTCTGTGAGCGCCTTGCTCTGGGTGTCCCGGGCTGCTTGCAGGTCCTTCTCCAGCCGCTTCCGGGCCATCTCCAGCTGCTCCACTTCACTCTGGGTCCACTTCCGGGGACTGATGAAGCGCATCTCCTTCAGCAGCTCCTCCTTCTCATTGATGAGGATCAGTCGGTCCCTCTCAGAGTCTAGGACTCCAGGCCAGGCCTCCCTGTCGAGCTTGGCCAGCTGGATCTTCAGGTTAGCAATCCTGGGGGTCAAGAAGGTGAGCATGACTGGCGTGCCATTGGCATTGTGGCAACAGAGAAACAGACTGCATCCCCAAGATTATAAGGTACGAGGAGCCATAACATCCTTAGAGCAACCTTTGACAGCTACCGTCTTCCTTTTGATCAGCATGTCATCTCAAGGAACATATTTTTACCTAACAAACACATGTGGGTGCCTACCATATGCCAACAATGAAGAAGCCTCTGCAGGGATGGGGTACAGACATGCACAACAAGGTCCTTGCCCTGAAGGACACTACGCCTGGTACAATAGAGACCCAGATTCGTTATAAGGCAGTAACCTCTTACTACTAGCTGTGTGACTTCGGGCAAGTTGCTCATATCTCTGAAGGGAATAACAAAAGCTCCTTCCTCACTGGGTTGTGTTTAAAAGTTTTATAACATAATCTGCAAACCCTCAAAGCATAGTATTTGGTACATAGTAAGCCCCCAATAAATGTTTCCGTTGCTACTGTTGATAGTACCTGGTGTGATCACGTATTAGGTGTGTAACACTGGGCAAACTCCTTGGGGCTTGAAGATAAGAATACAATGATTCATCCTTCAGAATGGTTATGAAAATCAGCAGTAAGTGCTCAGAGTGTCTGGCACATAACAGGCACTGAATCAATGGCAGTCACAGACCACAAGGACTACAATTACTGACCATGTGTTCTCAGTGCAGAGAGTGGTGGTGGCACTGTGTAACCAGCAGTGGATTTGGGGCCAGAGGCCTTAAGTTGGAGTCCTTGGCAGAAGGGACCATTTATTTCTTAAATCGTTTTGGTATCACAAGCTTAAAGCACAGTAACTGCTATACCACAGAAACTTAACAAATGTTAAAGGAAGGAGCTGGTAGTCCTATCCCTAACTTCTCTAAAACTCAGTATCTTTATCTGTAAGATAGGGGTAATAATGATACCTACAGGGTGGGTTATGAGGACCAGATGACAACATAGCATTAAGAGATTTTTATATATTGCCAAGTGTTATACAGACTTTAGGTATCATTATCACTGGGTCAAGATAAGATTTACAGTATAACTAGGGTATTGCTACAAATATCTAAAAACAATCATGACATGAGTTTTTAGGACTTAGCCACTGCAAAGTGCTTTCAGCTATTATGTCCTATCCTTACCCCATCCCTAAAGGGTGGATAAGCTAGGAATTGTTAACCTCCTTGGACAGATGCCCAAGGAGGATATGGCTCACCTAAGACTTTAAATCATACACATGGCCAACACTCGTTGAGAGCCCAGGCCTCTGGATTCCCAGTTTGATCTTACGTGCAAACAATGGGACCAAACTCTTAGTTTATCAAAACACTGCTGGAGACAAGATTCCCCATGACATGTAGCAAAAATTCCATACACAGAAACACATCTAGGTTTGCTCATTGCCCCGCCAAGTGTCCCACCAGGAATTCTCATAGTTAATTATTGAAATTCCATATTCATGTATACAGCAGTCCATCAACACTGGCTTTGAGACAACATTGTAGGTGCTGTTATCCAGTGTTTTGAGGATAGAATGGTATGGTAAAGTCTGGCAGGGGCTCCACTCAATGCAGGACGTTGAAGAGTGATCGATGCTTTCCTGGATGTACTTTCTAGGGCACTTTCCCTTCACCAGCGCTCCTTAAACTTTGGGTTGTACATGCCTTGGAGAATCTGATAAGAACTACGAGTCTCTCTCCTCAGAAATGCACATGTGACAAAACTTGACATCTAATGACCACATCTTCCTTGCATGACAGCCATCTCCCCTCTCTCCTTCACGTCCTGTAGCCTCTGCTTTCCCATTCACCAGGCTGCTCTGTCCTTTACACTAAAACTAGCTTTGGGTGGAGGGGAAGCAAGAAGCTGAATAAAGGCAGATGAGCCATGAAGCTCTGAGATGAGAAGTTGAGAGGCTCGACCCCAGAGGGGAAGATTTCAGTCCTTTAGTCTCTCTAGGACTGATCGTCTAACACAGGTGTTAGGCAGCCTGGAGTAGATCCAAGGTTCAGAGTGGTTCCCTTCAGAAGGGATGAGAAGGCGCTGTCCAAATACAGAAGTCCTGCTGTTTTGCTGGACCCCTAGGGGGAACTGAAATAGTACACAGGACATCTGTTTCTTTCTACCTGACCAGTATCCAATTCCTCTTCCTTTTGTTAACAACATTCCAATTCGTCTTTGGGAAACCACTCCTCCCACACTTTCAAGTCACGTGGTTCCCACAAAGCTGAACCTTTCCAGGGTTGGGCACATGACCCATGCCGGGACCTTCAGAGAATTCTAATTCCCACCCCCTCCCACCCTACCCAAAGAAGCGAGCGAGTCTCAAACCCAGACTTTTAAAACTGCTGGGAAAAGTAGTTCCCTTTCCACTGGGGTTGCTAACCTGGTAGTATGTAAGCTTAGAATTGCTAGGGGTCATCTTGCCACTTGGACAGCGTGATATTGTGAAATACATACTTTGTCTTGGTCCAGTTTCCTGGCATACAACTGGTAAAATCCTTGGACTCTTCAAGGTGATAAGTGTCTTTTTGTACACTAATGAAGCGGTAGCCCCTAGGTAGCTTCAGGATGGGGTCTGGTCACCAGAAGGATTAGAGAGTTGGGACTTTCGGCCCCACCCTCCAAACCCAGGGGAGGAGAGAAGGGAAAAGGGCTAAAGGTTAAGCTGATCACTAATGACCAATGATTTCACCAATCATGCCTATATAATTAAGCATCCATAAAACCCCAAAAGGACAGGGTTCAGAGAGCTTCTTTATAGCTGAACATGTGGCAGTTCCTGGAAGGTGGCATGCCCAGGGAGGGCATGGAAGCTCTGTGCCCCTTTTCCCATACCTTGCCCTATGCACCTCTTCATATGTATGCCTTGTGACACCCTTCAAGATAAACCAGTAAATGTAAGTACAGCCAGCCCTCTGTATCCGTAGGCTCTGCACCTGTTGATTCCACCAATTGTGGATCAAAAATATTTGGGAAAAAACAAGTGTCTATACTGAGCATGTACACTTTTTTCTTGTCCTTATTCCCTAAACAACAATATAACAACTATTTACATAGCATTTACATGGGATTAGGTATTATAAGTAATCTAGAGATAATTTAAAGTATAAAGGAGGATGTGCACAGGTTACATGCAAATACTACACCATTCTTTTTTTTTTTTTTTTTCCCCAAAAGATGACCGGTAAGGAGATCTTAACCCTTCTGGTGTTGTCAGCACCACGGTCTCCCGAGTGAGGCCATCCCTATATGGGATCTGAACCAGTGGCCTTGGTGTTATCAGTACCACACTCTCCCAAGTGAGCCACGGGCCGGCCCTCAAATACTATACCATTTTATATCAGGGACTTGAGCATGCTTGAATTTTGGTATCAGAGGGAAGGTCCTAGAACCAATCCCCCATGGATATTGAGGGACAACTGTAAAGTGCTTCCCTGAGTTCTCTAAGCCGCTTTAGCAAATTAATTGAACCCAAGGAAGGGGTTGTGGGAATCCCAACACATAGCAGTTTGGTCAGAAGCACAGGTAAAACAACTCAGGGCTTGCGACTGGCATCAAAAGAGGGGGGCAGTCTTGTGGGAGTGAGCCCCCAACCTTTGGGATCCGATGCTAGTGCTGGAAATGAATTGGAGGACACCCAGCTGGTGTCTGCTGCAGAACTGAGTGCTTGAGGTGTGGGAAAAAGCCCCACACATCTGGCATCTGAAGTGTGTTGTGAGAGTGTAGTAGGAGAAAAACTGAGTTAGTTTATTATTATATTTTCAGAGGCAGGAAAGTATGCCTGAGAGTGAAGCCTACACAAAGGCAAGCCTACACAAAAGGAGGGAGACCGAGTCTGTGTAACATTATTTGAGTCCCTACAAACAGCTGTGCCTGAACGCTGTGTACCTCAGGACTGTGGAGTTAAATAAGCCAATACATTTCCTTTTTTGCTTCCTCCAGTTTCTATTGGATTTCTGTCATTGCTAAAGAGAGTTCTGCTGCTCACAGAGTTGGCCGAGGGGCACAGCTGGGCACTGCCACACTTTTCCTGGCCTGGCTGAGGAGGACCCTGGGCCAGGCAACTTAGTTTAAGGAGGAAAGGATACAATACACCTGGCTTCATTCACCACCACCACAATACCCGGTGGGTTCTTTCCCAATAAGTGGCTCAGTGTATAAGAAGACAATGAACTTGGAGCTACAATGTCCAGGGTTCAAATCCTGATGCTACCAACTGGAAAAGTCATGAAACATCTTGGGTCTTACCTTTTTCCTCTCTAACACAGAACCAATGCTATAAAGTTGCTTTTGAAATTAAATGAGATGATGTATGTACAAATCTTTTAGTACAATAAACAATCTGTTTAGGCCTGTAACAGATGCTCTAAAAATGTTAGCTTTGATTATTATTTTATTTGTGGTAGTGGAACTCAACTGCTTAGGATTCTGTGAAGTCACAGAGCATCTAAATCCCTGGGGTCTACACTGTTTGAAAGCACGGTTTTCTCTCAGTTATGCAGGAGACTCTGAAGCAGGTAGGATCCTTAGTCTTTTTAGCCTGTTGCTGAATGGAAACCCAAGTTGTGCTTCTTTAAACCAAACTGCTTACAGGATCATCGGAAAACTTCAATTACAGACACCAAGACAGGCATATGGAGAGATAACTAAGCTTCGAGATTAAACAGACCTGGGTTCAAAGCACAGTTCTACTCTCTGTCTAGCAGAGTCCTGGGCAAGTCATTTCCTCTCTGAATTTCGGAAAGGATTAATACGTAAAGATTATAATACCTATCTTCATGGTCTTTGCAAGGATTAAAGATGAGGTGTGTAATAGGCAGGGCAAAGAGTAGACATTCTACAATAGCAGTTATTGTTGAAACTGCCCCTCCCCTAGTCCCCAGCCTCCAATTACCTTCTCTTAGCCTCTTCATATCGAAGGCGTAATCTGACCTTCTCTGCCAACTGATTGTTGCTGCTGGTGCCGAACTGGAGGAGAAGAACAAAGTCAGGAATTACATGGCTATTGTGGCTGGTGCTGAGTTGGGTTTCAAGAGCCCATGAGAGACTTGACAGCTTGCGTGGGCAGTAGCCAAGAACAGCCCCCAGTGACTGGGTTGGCTGTGCAGATCGCAGGGAAGCTGGGTAAGCACACTTTCCTTCCTTCAGGCTGTGGGGAGAGCCACAAACTCAGACATCTATCATTTCGAGAAGAGAAGCCGAGGGCCCAGAATATCATTTTGCAGCCCCCAATGGCTTGGAGCCGACTCAAGCCACAGAAGCGTGGAGCCAGTTGGTGAGGAGGAAACAGGACAGCCAATATACAAGAAAGCCATTCAGGGGGTGCTAGGAAGGGGGACAACAGAAAACCCAGAGGGGCTGCAGTTAGGAGTGAAACACTGGGCGAGTGTGGAGAAGGCCCAAGAACTTAGAAGGAGGCACACAGCTCTTGACAAGTACTTTGGCCTGCGTGTGGCTCGTAGCTGGAACACAGGTGGTGTGGGGAAGGAGACAGCCCCTTTTGCAATGCTAGTCTGTCAAGAGCAGCAAGAAGCTACAAGGCTCACCGGGTCACACATGGGCATAGCTTCTCTTCACAAGTGGGAAGAAGCTATAGAAATCAGATAGGAACAGTATTTAGCCAGGGAGGTTGGGAGGTGGATTTGTTCAACGTCGCCTGCTCTAATAAAACAAAAGCTCCCCAAAAGTTACAGACCTGTAGTTCAGTCCTGCTCTAACCCTTTTATGAGCTACATCTGGACAGCACTTTCACTATTCAGCTTTGGAACTGGAATTCAGCTGTCTGAAAGCTGTATGCATTGTTTTGGAACAGAAGAAAAATAGCTTCTGCTTTCCAGCTGGTGAAAGAAAAACAAAATGAACCTGCAAAATAGTATGAAAGAAACCAGACGAAGACACTTTGTCCTTTAAAACTGCTTTCTGTGCAGCGTCTAAAGACACAAGCACTCGGCCAGGCAATATGCAGGACTGTGGAGTCCATCTGCACTGGACTTTCCTCCACCCCACCATCTCATGTCATCCTGGGGCCAGGAGGTCTGCGAGAGAGTGGAGCTCCAGAGTGCGAGTTAGCAGCCAGCCCCGCAGAGACCTCCGGCCAGCTCCTGGGGTGAGCAACCAGAACTGGGCCTCCCAGACGCCGCCTCTCCTGAGGGCCTGCAGTGCGTGCTGCCTACTCACGCTTCCCGAGATGTCCGTCTGTGAGCTCACGTCCAGGTACTGTTTGGGCAGCGGGAAGCCCGAACTCTCCAGAGAGCTGCTGCTGGACCACAGGTCTGAGTGCGACCCTCTGTCGGTGCGGAAGCCATCCTTCAGCGCGGCCAGGCTCTGCAGCGGGAGGGCACGGTCAGCCACGTGCCTTCCTGGTGGGGGGAGCTCCAGGTCTGTCATGTTCCACTGGCCTTGCTCTCCACTGTCCCTAATTTAGGAACCCATGCTCATCCCAGACAGCTTGTGATAGAGAGCTAGCAGCAGGTGGGTACTTATGGTGTGCCAGGCTCCATGATGGGTCTTTTACATGGGAGAGACCAATGTGGATTCCGATTCTGGAACCACACTGTCCAAGGTGGAACCCCTGCTCTGCTACTTCCTAGCTGTGTGATCCGAGCTAGCTGATGAACCTCTCTGTGCCTCAATTTCCTCTTCCGTAAAATGAGAACAAATCACAGGTCCTTTTTCACAGGGCTATCACACTGATTCAATGAGAAGACAGTGTAAAGCGCTAGTCCAGTTAATACTCAATAACTGTCAGCTTCCTGTGATCTTACTGAACCCTGACAAAAATCTCGTGAGGAATGACCTATGATTAGCTCCATTTTATCAGTGAGAAGCTGACAGAGCCGTGATCTGGACCTGGTCTATCTGACTTAAGCCTCTGTGCACTTGACCACTAATCACAACAGGAACACTCCTGTCTGTCTATGAGTGCCTTGTCAGAATGTTTTCACTGGGAAGCTGTCCTGGGAAGGAGCTCCAGAATTGTTCTGTTCGTCACAGAGCAAAAAACTTCCTTCACTAAGTCATTCATAGCATCTCTGAGTGTCAGACTCCTAATCTGCCAATAGAGAACATAATAAAATATCTCAGAGGTCAGGTAGTTCCTGCATGGGCAGGTGGATATGTCCCCAGGTTAAGAAGATGGCTTTGAATCATAGCTCTACTCCTTACTCTCTGAGTTGTACAGTCTTGATCTGTACAATGGGGATATGCTAGGGTTGATGTAAGAAATGCACGCAAAGTGCTTGGCACCATTGCCTGGCACATTTAATAATGTCTATTACTTGTTCAGTTCCCAGCATGGAGTCCCAACATGCAAGGGGATGCTTATAGAGATGCTACATTTTGATGTTAACGATGTTGAAACCTCCTCCTTCCATCTGGTTCTTGGACAAATAAGCAAATTGGCTAGAACTGGTAGCAAAAACATAAGCTTGGGACTAGGCCAGATGGCTACCATTCCAATTCTGCCATTACACTAGCTGTGTGGCCTTAGGAAAGACACTTAATGCTTCTCAGCCTCCATTTCCTCCTCTATGAAATGGGACCAAAACCCCGAGAAGACTAGTAATGAGAACTCAGTGATCAGTGCAGCATGTGGAAATAGCCTGCCTGAGTCCTGGCACATGGAGGTGGCTCAGGAGAAATCGAGAGGGGGCCACATCACCAGGGACATGTGTACCTTGATGAGGTCTTGCTTTTCCTTTTCTCCACAGGTGATGGCCTTCTTGATGGCTTTTGTTTCTCTCAAGACAGCCTGAGCTTCATCCAGTTTGTAGCTGCCCTGAGCATCAGACATTTTCTTATCGATTCTAGGAGACAGTTAATGGGAAAGGTTAGACATAGACAGGGAAGGCACAGGGTTTCCCCAGAGGAAAAGCACAGACCACAGTGCTTCAGTCCCTCAAGATGTCTCCTTTCTCTGTCCATCACACCCTTCCTCCCTAGGTCCCACTTGTGGGATAAGGCACTGAAGATCCCTGTTAAACTGCAAATGTCCCATAGTGGGTGTCTGCAAAGCAAAGCTGTTCTTGAAGTCAAGGGTCCTCTAAGCATCAGCTCTTACAGGAAGCTAGGTGGTTCCCATAATACATCACACATAACTGTGACACTACACTCTTCATTATGTTATGTGATAATTTATAGTTTATATGGTCGCATCCTTGACTGGACTCTGGCAAGCTTGGAAACAGGGGACAGAGTTGAATATGATTGAGTAGTTTTAGTATCTGGCATAGAATAGTTCTTTAATCCAAATTAATCTGGGTGTTGACTTCAGCTCTTTTGATATTTGGGGCTGGATAATTTTTTGTTGGGGAAAGGGGTGGTTCTGTGCACTGTAGGATGTTTAGCAGCATCACTTGCCTTGACCTACAAGATGCGAAGTAGCACCCAAACCCCAAGTTATGACAACCAAAAATGTCACCATATATTCCCTAATGTCCCTTGGGGGAGAGGGAGTAAAATCACCCTGGTCAAGAACCACTGTCTTTAATAAGTTGAGTTAATGGACACAACAAAGAAAAGGTAAGAAAGATGAAAAACTCCCAGTTCGACTACCTGTCAGCAGTGTGACCTTGGTCATGGCTCTCAACCACGTGCAGCCTCAGTTTCCTCCTCTAAAAAACCCTGGATAATGCCATCTGCCTGGCCCATGCTCTTGGGGTTGTGAGGAACATCAAGTGGAATAAAGGATGGAAAATCTTGTGGTGAACAAGGATATACTGTACAAATGCAAGGGTTAAAACATTTCTAGCCTGGACAGCTTATCAGCTTATCCTGACCCTACACGCAGGTTCACTTTGATGCGGAAAAAGGGTATTTAAAAAAAAAAAAAAAAAAAAAAATGGATTTTGACGTAGTTTTCTGAAGGTCGGACCAAATCTGAGCTTCTGGAGGAGGAGGGCTGTGATGTGGAAAAGGTCCTGAGGGCAGAGAGACATTTTAACTGCTTCACACTATTGCCAAAGGCTAGGCTGGAGGTTTTGGTCCATGGTGGGGAAAAGGAGGTTTCACAGTCTGCGGGAACACCACCAACCCATTATTTCAGGATGAGAAACCACTCCCAGGCATTCCTTTCTGGTTTCCTGCTACAGGCCAAATTGTCCTGGGCTAAAAATAACCCGAGTGGGGAATCACTGAGCAGGAGTGGGTTTTCACTCTGGCCTCCTCGTCTGTGCCCCTGAGCGGCGAGAGGGAGGCAGGGAGCGCGGTCTCAACTCAGCCTCCCCCTGCGGTTACTTCAGCCTCCTTGGAGAGAAAACAAAGCCCCATTTATGTCTCCCCACTAAAAATAGCCTGTCTACTCCTTTGGAGGACTCGGGCCTGGGTAAGCCTGCCAGGTCGGCTAAGACTGGTCTCAGATTCAGTCTGAAAAATTTGTCTGTGGGAGCTTTCCCCAGCAGAGTCCTGCTGAAAATGCTTGGTGGAAAAAGGAGGATCCCCAGAGTCAGAGCAAGAGACTGGACTGGGAGGTGGCCCCACCCCAGATGCGGGTGGAGGGGAGATGCTGTTTGCTTGAGCATGTCCGAGGGGGGCTCTGGGTAGGCAGCTGCGCTCAGCTGTCCTCTGCCAACAGGGCGAGAATGGCTTTGAATCCCCAGCTGGATGGAACAGAAGAGGTTTGTCTGCTGGGTCTCAAACAGCCTCTACCTGATTTCTTCAAGGGACTTAGCAACCCGGGCTCTGGAATTTGGCTCCAGAGAGTAGGTCTGAGAGGGAACACACTTGGGATGAAACTAGGGTGGGAAGAGGGTAGGGGGAGAAGAAAGGGTCACCATTATGATTCGGTGAATGGATCTTTTTTTTTTTTTTAAGTAAAAGTTGTGTGTGAGGGGGGAGGGGATACATGTGCTTTAGGATTTCCAAATTACGTAGCTGCCATCTCTCTCAGGCCTTCACAGACTCACACACCCAGCAGCCACAGGGAAGCAGAGTGAAGTCTCCAGCAGCAGCTGACTCCTCCCAGACCTGTCCAGACAACTCTCACCGGGCACGGCGGCTCTGTGATGTGCAGACGGATGCCGCTCTGCCCTCCTCCCACAGGCGCCACATGCCAAGTCTCAACTCCTCCCCACTTACAAGGGCTCGACGGAGCCGACAGCCCAGGCCCATGCTCTCGTCTTGGTTTTTCTTTTCAGTCTTCTCTAAGAGAAATCCTTCAATCCCCATCAACCTTTTCTCTTCTTTCTCTTTCTCTCTCACCCTCCTTCTAAAACTGGGGCTGCTGACTATGAATCAAACAAATAGAGTCACAGCATAGAGTGACTGCTCAGCACCTCTTAGCTACTATAATCACAGTCATTACAGTTATATCGGTGCTTTTAAGAAACAAGAGAGCTATATCTTACTCGCCTGTGAGTCAGCTTCTAAAAGTGAAAATTACATTTGGTCAAAGTTATCCCAGCAACGCCTTATGTCACTCCTTAAGGATGAGTTTCACCTCTGCCCATGTTCTGCAAAGAGAGGAGGCTAAGTAGTAATAGCAGGACCATTCTCCAATAGACCCTGAAAAGGATTCACGGGAGATGGGAAGGGGTCTTATGTTTTCTGGGTAGAGGGAGGGGGATTATCTGCAATGATGCCAGGAAAGGAGTTACTGAGACTGAGCTTCAAAATTCAATAGTCCTGGGTTCTAGTCCCAGCGCTGACACTTGCTAGCTGGTGGCCTTGGGCATATTTTCAATCGTGTTGGTGACTTCATCTATAAAACGGGGCAGAACAAAAACTTCTCCTAAAGGGGGGTAAAGAGAATGAAATGAGGTGTCTGTTGTGAAGTGCTTACTCAGCACAGCATCTACCCCAGGGCAGACATCTATTTCACCTGAATTCCCTTCCCAAGTCCAAGCAGGTACTAGCCAGAGGTCACTGCCCCACCCTCCTCTTACTGAGCTCTTCTTGTGTGCCACATACCGTCATGTATTTGGCATGGATCATCCAATTCAATCTTTATGACCACTAGTTTTTCAGATAAAGAAATCGAAGCTCATAAGGGTTAAGTTGCTTTTCCAAGGTCCCAGGAAACTGGGATTTGAACACGGGCCATCTGCCTCTTTAGGCTACATTCCTAACCCTCTATACCGAGGTGTACATTAAAGTAAATGCCTTCCTCCGTGCTAGATGTGGAGCCAGGCTTCCGGCTGAGGAATGTGGGCTGCCAGAGCTGCCATGGAGTCTTATCTGGGTCTGATATCAAACATGGGGCAGGGAGGGGAAATATAGGAGGCTTGTCTTTGGGGTTTCAGCATCAGCTTACCAAACAACAAGAATTTTCAATGCTGCTACAGGGTGACAAAGTGGCAAAACAGGTTTGTGGTGGCTCAGAGAATAATGAGAAGTGTTCTAACCAGAAGCTCTTGAGGACTGTAGGAGTGGGGTGGGGGTGGGGGGTGGACATTCAGTAAAGTAAGATGATGTGTGAGTGGGAGTGAGTAGCCCTTAAACTATGTGCTCAGAAGAAGCTGTTCTGCTAGAGAGTTGGAAGACTGAGGCTACTGCTTTAATAGTCAAAAATAGGAATTTTCTAAGTTCACACTATTGCCCTGAACAGTCCGTGGCACAACTGAAGATTACCGAGAAGCCTAAAGCATAGTGCCTGGTGTTAATGAGTTTAGAATCTGTTTTGAGAGGCAGGATTGACAACATGTACATATATAAAAAACACATACTTAACATATATGTAAGCAGACAAATATATAGCCATAATTTACAATTTGTAAAACAAAAGCAATTATACACAATTTATGACATAAAGCCATACTTCCTTACACCATGGGTTGTTCCAGATTCCTGACAGCTCACACCAGACTTGAGGGGCTTGTGGGGTGGGAAGATGTGAATAAGAACCAAGTCACACCTCAACTGGTGACCAAAGGCTTTGGGCTATGGCCACTGAATGGAGGGGGTGGTGGTGGTGTGGATTTGAAGTTCAGAGGATGAGGAAAAGGTACAGTCAGGGAGAGAAAAAAAGCAAGTGACTACAGAAACAGCCATCCTTACAGGTGTGGCCTCCATGGGAATCTAAGTGAGATGCCCCTCAGAATAAAAATATCTACTCGGTGAGAAATCTACTTGGTGCCCTGCCTGGAGCTCCCAAGAGGACTACCAGGTACTTTTGTAATGATCGCCCAATGAGCCCATCAGATATACTGAACACAATTCAATGAATAAGTCTAAGTTATATGTTTTGGTTAATAATGGCAATAAGCTAACATTTATAGGGCACCTGCTACAAGACTCAGTTTCCTCACCTATAAAATGGGTTTAGCTAAAAGAACATTCCTTATAGAATTGCTATGAGGATCAAAGGAGTATAACCATGTAGAAACCCTGAAGGTGTTCCCGGCAGAGAGTAATTGCTCAATGAAGCTTAGCTAGTATAATCATAATCATGACAGTCAACACGTCTGCTCTTAAGAAACAAAAGAACTGTATCTCGCTTGGCTGCAAGTCAGCTTCTAAAAGTGAAAATTACAGTTTGGTCACTGTTATCCTGGAAACTCCTTAAGTCATCCATAAAATATACATGGCATTGTGCATTCTTTTCTAGTAATTTTTTTTACTGCTGGAGGAGACTGCTGTTCTTTAGTGGAGCACTAGGGGAAAAAGTTGCTCACTTTTAGTGGCCATGGGGAAAAAAAGGGTGTGTGTGTATGGGTGGGTGTGCGTGTGCGTGTGTGTGGGTGTGTGTGCGTGTGCGTGTGCGTCTCCACTGGCTCTACTAGAGGGGAAGAGATGTGCGCACAGGAATGCTCAACATTATTTGCTTCTATGACTGGATAGTAAAACTCAGCTGAGTGGAACAGACCTTAACAGCTTCAGGAGTTCTAAGGACAATGAGAGCTCTGTGGTCTGAACTGATTCCTCTTTCCAAACCCCACCCTTTGGTGACAGTATCTTCAGTAAATGCCAGTGAAAAGAACTTGAATTGGATGACTGGAGAGCTACATTCTGAGAAGGAAAGAGAGGGACTGAAGGAGAGAGAGGAGGAGGACAGCAGGGCAGCATGGGTAGATGGCCCCCATGCTGTACATGGCAGATGGACTTACTTCTTCAGGGTCTGAAAGCCACGCTCTTTGAACTGTAGCTCATGCTGCAGGTGAACCATCTCTCTCTTCAGCTTGTTGACCTGCATGGCAGAAGACCACACACAGGGCTGGGTCAGAGGCTGTGTGACCTCTTTCAAGCCATCTTGCCATTCTGAGACCCACTCTCCTGTTCTGACGGATGAGGATAATGGCAATTTCCAGGGCTGTGCATTACTTAAGGCAGGAAGTGGATATGAGAGTGCTTTGCATGGAGGTGAGAGGCAATGTAGTCACTTTAGAGGTAAGACAGGCCCTAGGAGCCAGATCCAGCCTGCGGAAAGGCTTGTTTGGCCTGCAGAGTATTATTAAACTTTTAAAATGAGTAGCTGGTAATTAAATATTGAGAGATTTCATATAGTAAGCCTATATATACAGTTCCTTTATAATATACCTGAAGATCTGGCAACACTGAGCCCATATCCCAGCATGGCCACAACAAACTAGTGCTGAAATTCTATTACCCTTTAGACAGGGCATGCAATCTAGGTTACATAGTCCCCACTACTCCCTATTGCCTCCCTGTCAGCCCATTTCCCCCATTTACATTTTCTTGAAGGCATCTGAGTTTATGGAAAGTACTTTGGGTTTAACTAAACCAGTGTTCAAAATACTGTCTTTACCATGAACAAATCACTTAACTGATATGCCTTAGTTTCCAGATCAATAAAACAGGAATAATAATATTTATCTTCTAAGGTAATCATAAAGTAATTAAATAAGATAATGTAGAATAAGCAATAGCTAGGAAGACAGCACACTACATTAAGAACTTTGGAGTAATGGGCCGGCCCGGTGGCGCACTGGAGAGTGCGCCGCTTGGGAGCGAAGCGGCGCTCCCACCGAGGGTTCGGATCCCATGTGGAGACCGGTTCCCGCTCACTGGCTGAGCGCGGTGCAGGCGCAACACCGAGGGTTGCGATCCCATTACCGGTCAGTAAAAAAGACAAAAAGGAAAAACAAAACAAAACAAAACAAAACAAAAAGAACTTTGGAGTAAGACTTGAGTCTCTTGTGACCCTGGACAAGTTTCTTAGCTCCTCTAAGCCTTTGTTTGCTCCTCTTTAAAATGCACACAATGACAGTAGCTACTGCATGGGGGTGTTGCAAGAACATGAGATAATACACATGAGGAATTTAGCACTATGTTTGGTATATGGAGATTATGTGTGAAATGGTAGCTGCACTCCCATCACTATTTGTACAATTACTATTAATATTTAGGGCCTAGTTGGTCAGCACTGGCTGCCATGCTCTGGCTGAAGCATCTGTTCTGGCCTTGTGGTGGACCAGTGGCCTAAGTCCTCAGTGGCCCCCATCAATGGCATAGGTAAAGAGGCCCTACCCGGGACTTTGCAGTGGCAATTTCAGCTTTCAGGATCTCAGGGTCATACTTAGAGCTGGATGATGAACCAGAAACCACTGTAATGAAAAAAGAAGAAAAATAATTTCAATATAAGAAACACATTTCAGCAAAGTTGGGGTATTTGGCCATCTAAATTAACCCAGAAAGGAAGGACTAAAAGTGAACAACCTAAATGTCCAATAAAGGGGAATTTATTAAATAAATATGATACATGCATACAATGGGGACTAAATAACTTATGCAATTTAAAATGACAGTGCAAGCGCTGGCCATCAGCTCACTTGGTTAGAATGCGGTGCTGATAACACCAAGGTCCAGAGTTCGGAATCCCCTTACCCGCCAGCTGCTAAAAAATAAAGAAAAAAAAAAATGATGGTGCAGAAGAATATTGAATAAAGAATAATGATAAGGAAAAATGTCTAAAGCTTATTGTTATGTGAAAACAAATTTACCAAAAAATATGAATAATTTAAATTTGGAAAATATACAGTTTATATACACACACACATATGCATGCATCTAAAAAAGCTGGAAAGAAATATATCAAAAAGATAATGTTGACATTGAGAGTTGGATGATGAATGATATTCATTTTCATCTTTTTTTTTGTATTTTCCATATTTTCTAATATGAACATCTATTTGTGTAATAAAAAATTACTAAAAATATTTATTCTACTTTATTATATTAATGTATATTTGAAAAGTAAATTACTCATGGTCCTACCACCCTAATATAATTATCTTTTTCCAATGTTTATCCACAGTTCTATCATGTAGTTGTAATCTCATTGCATTTTTTTTTTAAATAAACCTTTATTTATTGTTCTTTTTTTGTTGGCTGGCTGGTAAGGGGACCTGAACCCTTGACCTTGGTGTTACAACACTGTGCTCTAACTAACTGAGCTAATGGGCCAGCCCTTCACTGCATTTTAGTATTAGTTTGTGTTTTGAAAAAGGATTTTAAGGCTTATGAAGATGAACCCAACAGAGCAAGATACATTTAAAGTAAGGAAAATGAGACCAAGGGAAAATAAGGTAAAGAAGTAAATCGGCAAAAGGCATGAGGTTTGGGCTCATTGCACAGCACGAGGTCCCACTTCCTACCCAGAGTCCCCACAAACCTGGAAGAGGGAAACAGGGCCAGATATAAGATTCATGGTGTCCTTAAAGTAAATACAACCCCACTGTTCAGAAAAGGACAGTTATTCTTGGTAGGGAAGCCAGAGAAACATTTCTCCTGGAGTCCTTCGTCATAAACAATGAGTAATTTCATTACCTCCCCTTCCACTTATCATCATCTGAACACTCTGCACACTCACATGCAACAGGATCACCTGCTGAGACCTGGATTTTTCTGAGGATAGAGAAGCTTATTTGGTGATTGCTGGCAATTTTCAGTGTCTGGAGGTAGAGGTGACAGTCATGAGGGCGATGCTGCTCTTTGGATTTGGTTAAAATAGTTTAATGGGGTTTTAGATTATGAATGAGGCGAGTTAAAATGCAATCCTGGGAAATCTGGGAGAAGAGAAAATAGCTCTGCATAATCACATAAAAGATGTTTGGCACCACGGGCAATGTTGCCCTTCGGCAGAGATGACGATGATGACGATGATGATGATGATGGAGACTGAGGTTTACCAGAAGAGAATGGTGGGGGCAACGCCACAGTGGAGAGGGCCTTGGAGCATGGAACAGAGGCTACTCCAGGTACAGATATCTTTTGTTTCCAATTTGAAATTTTCATTTCCTGCCTTCTGATTCCTCTGGTTTTTGCTGGACTTGGGGATTTCAGGGAGAAACCTGGTTGGATACATAACTTGAGGCATTGCCTTAAGCATATTCCCCAAATTGGCACTTTTCAACAAAATTTTAAGGTAGGCAACACTATTTGTTACCCACTGATTAATAGCAAGAATATGGTGAAAGGACAAGAGGCACTGTCAGTGTGGAAATAAGATGGGAATACACACAGAAGGGTCCTTGAAATGGGGTGCCTGTTCTGTGAGCACCCTGTCCTGCCAGCCACCTTGCTTATCAGACTGTGCCGCTGGACATGGGTCTACACATTGGGGGAATGTTAAGGTTAATGTGGCAGCAGCCTGGAAGAGCCTGTTAAAAATTGTAAGACCTGGCCCAGACAGGAAGAGGGTGACTGTGGGGACCAGTCACATCAGGGCTGACTTGTGGAATGCATCAGCGTTCCTTGGGCATTCTCAAAAGTCCTGGAGGGAAGGGAAGCCAAAAACGAATAAACTCCTGCCAATTGGGCCACGAGAGGCTTGAATTCTGCTCTGGAATATCACTGTAGCCTATTACTTATCATTTTTAAAGTAAACTTTACTTTTTAATTTTTTAAACAGCTGGCCTGTATGGGGATCTGAACCCTTGACCTTGGTGTAATTTAAGTAAACTTTTTATTGAAGTAAGAAATACATATATATATAAATGCACAAATCATGTGTGTACAGCTTGATGAATTTTCACAAAAGAAGCACACTCAGGTAATCAGCACTCCAGTCATGAAACAGGTCCTTCTTTTTGTATCCATATTCCTTCACCACCCTCTATCAAAAGAATTTTATATTTCAACAGGCCCTTAAAGACTGGCTTATCCCTTTTTAAAATTTTTATTTTTTTTACTAAAGTTATATATGAACACAGTTCCACATAGTACAAGTTTTGTTATAAAGAAGAGCATTCCACAACCTTCCATCCCCATAACTCATATGCCAAAAGGAAGGCACTTTCGACGTGTTCAATTTCTTGTGTATCTACCTCTGTGTATCTAATAATATTGCATGTATGGCTGCTTCCTGATCTTTTCACTATTAGGATTAATTATTCACTTCTCTCCCTCTGGAGGATGGGGATGTAGTTTCCCTTCCTTCCCCAGCTCTTACCCACACACAATCACCCTTCCCACCTCCCCGTCCTCCTAAAAGAGACAGCACACTTTTGGTGAAAGTCATCTTCAGTGTTTGCATTATTTTTACTCTGCAAATGCTATTCAGGCAGAGTCAGCTAGCCAATTTTACTTACTTTCCTTTCTGGCACATTTTTCCCCCTAGAGTTAATAACTGTCTTTTATGTTTGCTTAGTTTCTACAAACTTATCACTGATTCAACCTCACACTCTGCCAGTTATCTACATCTCTTCTCACAAAGTCCACACAGCGGACATCCTGCCAGTTTCCTCTTTTTGGATCTTTCTGGCCCGGCTCCTGCCCTGCTTTGGTGTGGGCTCGCTGGTCTTGACACACAGTTGGGATCACCTTCATGTTGCTCTGGGCATCTCTTCACCTCTCTCCTCTTTCCTACATACCATGTCTTCCTCTTTGTGGTCCACCCCTCATTCTGGTAGAACATCACTTCCAATAGCTTCCTAAGAAAGGAACCATGAAGGAAACAAACTTTGAAATCTTACATGCCTAAAAATATCTTTACTCTACCCTCCACTTGATTAAAGGTAGTTTTGCTGGATATAGAAATCTAGGTCGGAAATGATTTTCATTAAAATTTTGAAGGCATTGAGCCATTGCTTTTAGGTTTCCAGTGTTACTGGTGAGAAGTCCGAAGCTCTTCTGAGTCGTAATTTTTGTGTGACCTGGTTTTTTTCTCTGAAAGCTTTTCAGATTTTGAATTGCTCCCAGTGTTTGAAGTTTCACAGTGATATATCTTGGTGTGAGGTGACTTTCTTCCATTGTGTTGGATACTTGGTGAACTCTTTCAATCTAAAAATTCTTCCTTCAGTTCTGGGAAACTTTTCCAAATTATTTCACTCACGCTTCCTGGCCTGGTGCTTTATTTTTTCCTCTTATTTTCAATCTCATTGTACTTTTGTTCTCCTTTGTAGATTTCTTCAGTTTTCTTTTCCAGTTTTCCTATGGAGTTTTCATTTCTGCTATCTTATTTCAATTTCCAAAGGCTCTTCTTTGTTCCCTGAAGGTTCCTTTTCATAAAATGTAGCATACTGTTCTCATTTCACAGCTGTGTGGCTTCTCTCGATGTTTCCTTCTCTATGCATATTTGCTGTTTCCTCCAATGCCTCCTGTATTAGTCCATTTCTGTTGCTTAGGACAGAAATACCAGAAACTAGGTAATCTGCAAAGAAACTATATTTACTGCTTACAGTTGTGGAGGCTGGGAAGTCCAAAGTCCAGGGAACACATGTGGTGAGGGCCTTGTTGTTGGTGACTATGCACAGCGAGGAAGGGTCTCCCATGGCGGATGGGGGAGTTGAGACTAAACTCCTCACTGGCTCTCCTTTTAAAGCCATCAGAAACATGCCAATGACCACCATTAAACCATCAACTTATTACTCAGTGAATGGATCAGTCCATTCACTAGCCATGGTCCTCACAATCCAATCACCTCCTAAAGGCCCCACCTTTCAAATACCATAACAGGATTTCCCACTCTCTCAACACTGCCACAGAGGGAATTAAGTCTCAATGAGTTTTGTGAGGATATTCAATCTAAAGCATTCTGCCCCTGGGTGCCCGAACCTCATGTGTTTTTCACATACAAATACATTCATTTCATCTCCAAAGTCTTGACTTGTTTCAGCTCAAAAGTCCAAAGTTTCAAGGTGCCATATGTGAAATAAAAACGATTTATTTACTTCCAAGATATAATGGTGGGACAAACATAGGGTACATATTCCTGTTTTAAAAGGGAGAAATAGGCCAAAAGATTGGGGTAACAGGTCCTAACCAAGTCCAAAAGTCAGCAGGGCAGGCTTCAAATCTCAAAGGTGGTGAATCATGTACCTTGACTCTGCACACTGTTTGGCATACTCCTCACACTGGTGTGGGGGTTGGGTCCCCAGTCCTCAGGCAGCCCTGCACCTACGTTTTCCTGGTCTCCAGCCATGTTTCAGCTCTCCCAGGTTGGTGTTGCATGCTGGTAGCTCTATAATTCTGGGGAATCCACGGCAGTTCTGCTCTCATGGCTCCACTAGACATGGCACTGATGGGTTTTTCTGCTGCGACTCCCACCCCACGTTTCCACTTGGCATCACTTCAGCGAAGGCTGCATGTGGTGACTCTGCCCCTGTAACAGATCTCTTCCTGGGCCCCCAGACTTTTCCATACATCCTTTGAAATAGAGCTGGAGGCACCTGAGTCTCCACAGCTCTGGCACTCTGTGAGCCTGCAGACTTAATACCATGTGTACGCCACCAAGGATTCCAGATTGTATCTTTCAAAGATGCGGATCCAGCCACACCTGGGGCCAATTTAGCCATGGCTGGTGCAGCTGGGGTGAGGGAAGCAGCATCCCGAGGTGACCCTGGGCAGTGAGGCCATGGAGGGCACCTCAGGCCAGTTTCCTGAAACCATTCTCTTGCACTATTCTCTTTCTCATTCACTCTTTCACATTCTCTTTCACTAGGCCACTGGGCCTGTGATGGGAGAGGCAGCCCCAAAGATCTCTGAAATGCCTTCAAAGTCTTCTTTCCATTCTCTTGATAATCCCATTCTTCTGAATTAATCTCCTTAGCAAATGGTCCCTGGGTTACACCATTGGTTTCCTCTCCCAAAGACACCTTTTCATGCTTTACGTGGCTAGACTGAAAGCTTTCTGATATTTTGCCCTCTGCTTTCTTTTGAATTATAAATTCTGTCTTTACATCATGCCTTTTCTGCCATAACTCAGCATAGGCTGTTCCAAGTTTCCATGCAGCTTCCTTAATGCTTTGCTGCTTAGAAATTTCTTCTGCCAAATACCCTGGTTCATAACTTTGAAATTCTACATTCCATAAAACTTTTGGGCATGAACAGAATGCAGCTAAGTTCCGTGCTGGTTCATAGCAAGGATGATCTTTGCCCCAGTTTCCAATAAGCTCCTTCTCCTTTACACCTGAGACCTCTTTCGAATGGTCTATATTTCTATTAGTATTTTGGTTGCCACCATTTAACCAGTCTCTAAGATGCTGCAAACTTTCCTCACCAGCATCTAGGCTTTTCCTAGCCTGTTCCTCCCAATTCTTTCAGCCTCTGCCCAATACCATTCCAAGGCTGTTTCCACATTTCCGAGTGTTTGTTATTTAAGCAGTACTCTGCTTCTGGTACCAATTTTCTGTATTAGTTCATTTCTGTTGCTTATAACAGAAATACATGAAACTGGGTAATTTGTAAAGAAACAATATTTACTGCTTACAGTTTTGGAGTCTGGGAAGTCCAAAGTCCAGAGGACACATCTGCTGAGGGCCTTGTTGGTGGTGATTATACACAGTGATGCAGAGTCTCACATGGCGAACGGCAGAGCTGGAGAGAGAGACTAACCTCCTCACTGGCTCTCTTTTTAAAGCCATCAGAACCACACCCATGACTACCATTAAACCATCAACTTAATACTCAGTGAATGGATCAATCCATTCACTAGGCATTGTCCACACAATCCAATCACTCAACACTGTCAACAACACTGTCTACTCTCTCAACACTGTCATAGTGGGAATTAAGTCTCAGTGAGCTGTGGGGGACATCCAATCCACAGCACCTCCCCTCTACCATGTGTCTGTTTTAGTCTCCTTTTCTCCTGTTAGAGGTTTTCCTTGGATGTCTGGAATCTCAGCTGTCTGCTCACATCTAGTGCGGGCCCAAAAGGCTGACTGGAATGAAACTCGTTGAACACGGATTGCACCGTCCATGACGTGGCTAGATTATTTCACCCAGGAATCCTTGATATCGATGTCTTTACATCTTTTCTCTTTACATCTTTCTCTGGTCAGATTTCCCAGACTCTTCTACTGTCCAGCCTAGACGGTAATGGTGTGGCACTATTCTGGGCATCAAGTGGTACATGAGAGCTGAGGTCTCAAAATTCTGTATGTCCACATTCCTGTAGTCACTGTGTTTTCAGTACAGCACACCCCGGCTTTGAATTTGCCTGGTATCCTGTAGTCCAGAGACTCTGTTTTACCCTCTCCACAAAGCAGACCTCCAGTCCTTCTCCAGGCTGGAGATGGGAAGTAGCCTGGTTATAGTGATTTGGGAAGGGGATCTGATGGTCTAACTGTCTCAGAAACAACTTGCACCCAATCCTCTTTATTTGAGACCCTCTTCACTTTACTCCCACTTCCAGAGATAGTTGTTGCCACCAATTCCCAAGGCCTTTGTAAGTGCTCTATGTAGACTAGCAAGTTGTCAGTTTTCCTCACTATCGGCCCATTTTCTCTTTTCTCAAGTCAACCAAGTAGGTTGCCACCTACCTGTCTGCTTTCCAGCTTCCAAATTTTGTTACTCCTTCTTCTCCAGTTCTCTCTTTCCTTGTGTACTATACCTTTAAATAAAGTCTCTCATCTAAGATTTTCTTAGATTTGGGAATGAGTTAAATCAGATAGTTGGTTCAATTGGCATTTTTAACTGCAAAGCTCCCAGTGATTTATTGTTCAAATGGGAAAACAAAGCCTAAAGAGGGGAAGGAGCATGGTGAAGTCCCAAAGAACCCAGCTCCATTAAGAGATTTGGTTCTGAGGTCAGGTACATCTGGGTATAAAGGCTAGCTCTCCCATTCTTTACTGGTGTGACTTTGGGGAAGCCACTTCCCCCTTTTTGGGCCTCAGTTTCCTTTTCTGTAGAATGGGAACAACACTTTCTTGCAGTACTGTGTGTGAGAGTGGGGAGGGAGGTTACTTATGTAGAATGCCTAGCACATTGCCCTCCAGGCATACAATACAATGGGTGTACATTAAATGTTAGTTTTTTTTTTTCTCTTTCTCCATGGAGCTAGAGATTACACCAGAGAATTGACAACAAAGTCTCCATCCCCAGGGCAGGGCCCCACTCATGGCTGGGACCCACCACAACCAAGGCCAGGTGGCAAAACTCTCACAAGCCCCAGCAGGTCATCTGAGTTAGAGGAGAGGCATGTGACCTCACCAGTTTGTCACACCAGAGAGAGCTCTACTTGGAAGGCAAACCTGGCTTGTAAAACCCGAAGAAAGAGTCATGTTGAGGCTTGGGTCACACCTTGTTTAACTGGGATGTTTGGGTTGGGAGACTCCCAATTACTGTCTGGTTTGGATCTCAGATCCAGTTGCCTCAAAAGACCCCAGATCCCCTGATGGAAGATCTTGAACACTCAAAATAGTGGTGGCTTTGAGCCTGGTGGAGCTCTTGGGAGTGCCTGGAAGTCACATGACAGGGCTGCAGAACTATACCATTTACTTCCCATCTTTGATCACGTATTCATTCTTATTGCTTGCAGGGATCTGTTAGAACTCTTTGTCATTTACAGTGCTAATAAATTCATAATAATAATAATAATAATTCTTTATTGAGAGCTTAAGAATGTGACGAGTACTATTCCAAGTACTTTATATTTATTAACTAAACCCCATAACACCTGTATTAGTCTGTTTTCTGTTGCTTATAACAGAATACCTGAAACTGGGTAATGTATAAAGAAAACAAAATTTATTTCTTGCAATTTTGGAGGTGGGAAGTCCATGATCCAGGGGACGCATCTGCTGAGGGCCTTCTTCTGGGTGCAAACTCTATAAGAGTTCCACGGCAACATAGGCAATCATATGGCAAGGATGGCAAGAGCTCATTCATGTTGTGCTCTCTGTAAAAAGCCACCAGCCCATGCTGACGACAACCCATTACACCATCAACCCATTAGTCCATGAATGGATTAATCCATTCACGAGAGCACAGCCCTTATGATCCAATCACCTCTTAAAGACTCCACCTTTCAACACTGCCATAGTCTGATTTCCTGCCTCCTTAACACTGTTACAATGGGGATCAAGCTCCAGTGAATTTGGGGGAGGGGATTCAACCCATAGCAATATTCCATGATGGTGACACAATTATTAGGTCAATTTTGCAGATGAAGAAAATGGCAGCAAAAAGGTGGCCTAACTTGTGCAAAGTTACACTGCTATCCATGTGCATACCCTGGATTTTACTCTCCACTGTAAAAGTACATTTTACCCTCTGAAATTAGTAAGTGATTTGTGGGGCAATACTTTGGGTCCATGTAAACATCCTGTCCTCCAAAACAGGAAGTTTGTTTTTATATATACTTTTCAGACTGTGGGACATTAGAGAAAGAAAAAAAAAAAATCGCTTCACTTCTTCAAACCTGAGTTTCAATAGGGACAGTAATATCTCCTTTCCAGGACTGTGGGATGGTAAAGGTAATGTTACAGACTGAATTCTCTCTTTCCAAAATTCATATATTGAAGCCTTCACTCCCAAAGTGACGGTATTTGGAGATAAAGCCTTTAAGAGATAATTAGGGTTAGATGAGGTCACTGGGGTGGGGCCCTCATGATAAGATTAGTGCTCTCTCTCTCTCTCTCTCTCTCTCTCTCTCTCTCTCTCTCTCTCTCTCTCNAAGACTCCACCTTTCAACACTGCCATAGTCTGATTTCCTGCCTCCTTAACACTGTTACAATAGGGATCAAGCTCCAGTGAATTTGGAGGAGGGGATTCAACCCATAGCAATATTCCATGATGGTGACACAATTATTAGATCAATTTTGCAGATGAAGAAAATGGCAGCAAAAAGGTGGCCTAACTTGTGCAAAGTTACACTGCTATCCATGTGCATACCCTGGATTTTACTCTCCACTGTAAAAGTACATTTTACCCTCTGAAATTAGTAAGTGATTTGTGGGGCAATACTTTGGGTCCATGTAAACATCCTGTCCTCCAAAACAGGAAGTTTGTTTTTATATATACTTTTCAGACTGTGGGACATTAGAGAAAGAAAAAAACGCTTCACTTCTTCAAACCTGAGTTTCAATAGGGTCAGTAATATCTCCTTTCCAGGACTGTGGGATGATAAAGGTAATGTTACAGACTGAATTCTCTCTTTCCAAAATTCATATATTGAAGCCTTCACCCCCAAAGTGACGGTATTTGGAGATAAAGCCTTTGAGAGATAATTAGGGTTAGATGAGGTCCTTGGGGTGGGGCCCTCATGATAAGATTAGTGCTCTCTCTCTCTCTCTGCCATGTGAGGACACAGAGAGGAGGCTGCCATCAGCAAGCCAGGAAGAGAGCCCTCACCAGATCCTGACCTTGTTGGCATCCTGATCTTGGAATTCCAGCCACTAGATCTTTGAGAAAATAAATGTCTGTTGTTTAACCCACCCAGTCTATGGTATTTTGTTATGGCAAGTTGACTAAGATAGACACAGAGAGGAGGCTGCCATCAGCAAGCCAGGAAGAGAGCCCTCACCAGATCCTGACCTTGTCGGCATCCTGATCTTGGAATTCCAGCCACTAGATCTTTGAGAAATTGTTGTTTAACCCACCCAGTCTATGGTATTTTGTTATGGCAAGTTGACTAAGATAGATTAAGTGCTAAAAACCTCAAGACAGTCTCTAGAATACCATCTGACCCAGAAATAGCTAATGAATGCAACACAATTCTTTTTTATAATCTGAGATTCTGGGGGTTTTCCTGAGTTGCCAAGGAAAAGAGCAAGGCTGGGACAGTGAGTCACCAGGCAGGGTTTGCCCCATCCTGCTAGCAGACAACTTCTCAAAGTGAGGGCTTCATAGAGGGGGAGTGCCCAGTGACCAAACCAAGCCATGGCCACCCTGACACCATGGTCCAATACTGGTCCCAGGGGTCTGGCCCACAATGAAAATGTTGGGGGAATGACAGAATGGTCTCTCACCAGCTGTAAGACCTGGGGCATGCTGTTGGTCCTAAGCTTCAGTTTCCTTATCTGTTAAAGGGAATATTAATTGTACTTGCCCATAGAACTGTCATAAGGATTAACTGAAATTGCATTTTCAGACTGTAGCAGAGTACCTGGAATGTAATAAGCACTCAATAAAGACAGGAAAGGTTTAGTTGTTAGAAACAATGGTAAAAGACAAAAAAAAAAACCCAATACATTGGAAAGGGTCAGTGGGCTCCTTGACAGCTGCTGCCCTGGCAGTGCACAGCACTGGACATGAAGGACAGGGGACTCTGGCCTGCCTGCTTTCCTCCTGCAAAGACCAGGGTGAATAAGAAGACAGGAGCCCTGGCCTTACAAAGTTTATACTCTAGTGAAATAAAAACTAGTAACACACAAACAGATGTACTGTGATATGAGCTATGAAGAAAACAGAGGCTAATGTTGGACAATGGAGGTCTCTGGTGCAGTTGTCAGAGCAAGCATCTCAGAAGTGATGGCCTGAAGGATGAGACTGAAAGGATGAGGGGTTTGCCTTGCAAATGGATCACTAGAAAAGCATTCTAGGGAGAGAAATAGCAAATACAAAGTACCTGAGGTGGAAAACTGCAGGTCAGGCGAGGAGAGCAGGATGGGCCGGAAGGAAAGGGGAGGAGGGAGTCAGTGTACCTGGAGCCTAGTGAATGAGAACATGAGATGAGGCAGGAGTGGCCAGCAGGGGCCTGAACACATAGGGCTATGGAGGCCCTGGAAAGAGTGACGGGAAGCCACTGAAGGTTGGTAGATTGTTTCTAAATTGTGAGAAAATACACATAACATAAAATTGACCATTTTGACCATTTGTAAGTGTACCGCTCAGTGGCATTATCTTCCATTACCACCATTACTACCATCCATCTCCAGAACTTTTTAATTTTCCCAAACTGTAACTCTGTAGCCATTAAACAAGAACTCCTACTCCTCACTTTCCCCAGCCACTGAAGGGTTTAAACAAGGAGATATGTAATCCAACTGGCCTTCTGAGATGATTCCAAATGAAATACAAATGGCTAATGAATCACTGCAAGACAGGTAGGAGCAGAAAGAGCAGTAAAGAGGATGGTAGTTTGGACAAGGAGTGGAGATGGAGAAAAATGGGCAGATTTGAGAATCACTGAGAAGCAATGTTGGCAGGACTCAGTGTGGCTGTTCCTGCTGGTATTGGTGTTGGTCGGGGTGCTGGTGGTGGAAGGTACTCACAGCTGACCTGGGAGCCCAGCTTGTGCTCCCAGACGGCATGCAGCTGCTGATACTCCTGTTGTGCAAGCTCCAGACGCTGTTGCTTCACCTGGTAGATCTCCTTTTGTGCACTCAGGGCCTCCTGGGCCACCACCAGGTAATCCTTCAGCATGTGCTCCTGTTCCCGCCGCCATTGTACCCGGGGATCCTCAATCTGAGTGGTTTCTGGAAGAAATCCCATAGACCCTAGGTCAGTACCTCACAAATATCTGTTGGGTTTGTGGCTTGTAGAAGCCACTACCAGAAAACAAAGAGCATAAAGCATAGAAAAATAACAATAAACGCAAATGGGTTAAACTCTCTCACTAAACAACAGTCTCCATTTGCATTAGTCAAACAAAAAATAAACCAAAATCAATTTCCAAATCCTAAATCAATCTGTCTGAAATAGACAGGAGAAAAATCAGATTTGAGTTCTAATCTAGACAGAGAGGCTCAAGGACTTTATGGATGCTCAAGGTCATCTGTTTTGGTGAAGAGTAAAGAAACAGAAAATAATGTTTTGGAGGACATGGAGAAATAGGCACCCATACTTTGCTGGAAATGTAAATTAGAACGGCCTTAGTAGAAGAAGATCTGACCATGCAAATTAAGAGATTTAAATGTTAATAGCCTTTGGCTAATAATTCTCCCTATAGTTATTATAACAAGTAATAAAAAATTCAAGCAAAGATGAATTTTTTCAAAGGATGAATTTTTACAAAATCACGATAGTAATAATAAATAGCAAGCACATATCTAATGTTTACTCTATGCCAAGCACTAAGCACTTTATATGTATTTACTTCTTCAATCCTTACACTAACCTTATAAAGTAGATTCTATTACTAGTCTCATTATACAAAAGAGAAAGCTGAGACACAGGGAGGTTAAGTAACTTTCTCAAGATCACACAGGAAATAACTGCTCCAATAAGTATGCCATGTTTACGTAATGCACTATTATATATTTATTTTAAAAAGTAATAAAATGGAAAGGTGCTTATGATATTAAAATGAGCAAAAATGCAGTTGCAAAACTGACAAAATAATTTTGTATTTATCAAAATAAATATGTATATTCTCAAAAAGACTAAGAGGAAACAGCAAAATATTAACAACAAGCTGGGCAGTAGGATAGCTTTTTCTTTATTCTTTTTTTGTTTTTAAATTATGTGTACAATAAACAAGTACAATGATAATCTGAAAAAAGAAAAGATAAGTTTTTTTAAAAATGGAGCTGTGGGCCGGCCCGGTGGCGCTCTGCTACAGTGTGCCGCTTGGGAGCGCAGCGGCGCTCCCGCTGAGGGTTCGGATCCCACATACAGACCGGTTCCCGCTCACTGGCTGAGCGAGGTGCGGGAGCAACGCCGAGGGTTGCGATCCCGTTGCCGGTCCCGGTCCGGTACGGGCGCGACACTGAGGGTTGCGATCCGTTGCCGGACACGAAAAAAGACAAAAAGGAAAAAAAAAAAATGGAGATGAGCAGATTTGGAAGAGGTCAAAACAGTCAAAACAATATCAAAGAATCAATGCCCATGAACTGTCAGCTCCTCAGTCACCTCCCAGTTGTTGGGTGGGGGTAGAGGGGATTGACAAAACAGAAATTGTACAATCATGGCCACGTGGTGAATCCAGCCTGTCTTAGTCCAAAGTGTTTTATTAATTTTGAATTGAACACTGGTAGGTAAAAATATGGAAATCTATTAATTAAATTCTATGTATGACTTTTCTTGATAATTCAGAAGATCTGGCCACCTTGGGTCCACAATTTGCCACAGACTCCAGCACTCCATCCATCAAAACCCCATCTACGTCCTTCATCTATGTCATGTGCCTGGCCCTTGGGGACATTTGAGTTTGTGCCTCCTAACCTAGGCCCTTTAGCTCTCATTCCTCCTGAAGAGGTTCAATGAACATCACAAATGAACGAAAGAAGGATCAAAGAAGCAGCAGGGCCAAGTTCTCATTCTTGCCAATAATCGCTGTGTTACAGTGGGCAGGCTGCTTAACCTCTTTGAGTCTACTTCTGTATCTGTTAAAGAGGACAACGGGCCCTGCACCTCTGCTTCCCAGGAAACTGAACAGCACTTGTGTCCAGGTAAAGTAAACAAGCGATGGTGAGAGTAAAACTACTGACTACAGCCTATCTTCAAAACTGTCTGTGAATAGCAATTCTTCAAGCCTTTCCTCCTCCCTTCCTCTGAGAAAGAAAAGGTCTAAAGATTGCTGACAGAGGCCAGGAAATTGCTTCCCATGAATAAAGCTTAATATCCCTCAACCAAACAGGAGAGAAGAACAATTGGAAAGAAGAAAAAAAAGATGGCTGGGGAAAATTTATAAAGCTGGGCTGAAGGACAGCTACTGGGGGAGCCCGTCTCCTATCAGCGGGTGTGTATTCCCTCAGAGTTAGGGACTCCTGAGTCCCCCTTAGGGACCAGCCCTGTACCTCCAGTGGGCACAGGCCATAGAAAAAAAAGCTCAGCCCGTCTTGGCCAGACTGGAGGTGTTTTTCAAAGTTTTTAACTTTTTGAAATTTACTTTTTCATTGAAAAATACAAAAAAGAAAAGTCCAACAATTCTACCATTACAAATTTATAAAATGAGTTTCCATCTCTCCAATCCTATTCCCTAAATGTAACTGTTAGGAGTCTCACACACTAAGACATACTGCCCTCTGATTATATACAAAACTCTGTTTATACATATACGCCTACATAATGTTATTTTTAACGCAGCATAGGCCATGTCATACATATTGGTCAGGAACTTGCTTTCACCCCCAAGTGACAGATTATGTTCATCTTCTCTTACAGTCTCCCAATCTTTTAAATGGCTGTATAGTAGTCCACGCTGTGGTATTAGGTTTTATTTAACCAGACCTCTGTTGGGAAACATTTGGATTGTTTTCATTTCTTTTGCTACCACAATCAATGCTGCAGTGAGGATTCTCAAAAACATACTTTTATAAACTTGTGCTATTGATTCTATAGGACAGATTTCTTAAAAGAGGAACTACTGGGCCAGAGGGTACACATAGTTTAAATTTTAATAGATATTACCAAATTACCTTCCAAAAAGTTCTGCTAATTTCTATTCTTAAAAGAAGCCTATGAGATTGCCTTTTCCCCCAGACTCTCAGTGAAACTGTTTTTTTTCAAAAAGTGCGTGCCTCATACAGTGATTATAGGTCTTCACTTAACATCAGACTCAGCTGAGGAATTTCAAAGAAACAAAAGCCAAAATAAAGGCCTGAACCCTACCCCAGAACACTGAAATCGGAATTTACAGGATTGCAGTTCAGGTATTGATAGTTTTAAGAAGCTTCCCCAAGTGATTCTGATGTGCAGATGTGGCCGAGAATCCTGGCTAAAAATCAGAATCACCTGGGGAAATTTAGAAATTCCCCACGCCTAAGCCCCACCTCCAGGCCACTTAAATCAGAATCTCTGGGGGTGGAAACAAAGCAGTAGTGATTTATGAAGTTCCCCAAATACTTCCAGTGTGCCACCAAAGGTGAGAAACAGTGTCTAAGAGGTGGACAACACGTGTGGGCAGGCAGGTTGAGCTCCAGGTGGGATCACCTGACAGAGGGCTGGCTGAATTGCTGGGCCCTTGTCAAGTGCCCTGAGCAACACCTGGATACCTCCCCATGATGCTCTAGATTTAGTCTGCAAGTGGCACTCTCTCTTTGGCCACAGGTCTCACTCCTGCTCCTTGGAATATAAAAGTATGTGAGAGCCTTAATTGAAGGCCTGGACAAGTCGGGTGGCTTGGCTACCATTTTTGGTGGCCCATAATCTCTTTTGTAGTTTAAAGCAAAACAAATTAATAGATGCACAAGCTGACAAACACAACAGACAACCCCACGCCAGAACAATGGTTCTCAGCCTGGTTGCACATTGGAATTACCCCAGAGATTTCCATTTAAGTGGTCTGCAGTAGGCATCAATATGTTGTTCAAATCAACTTTATTAAGGCCTAAACTAAATACATTAAGGGGTAGCCATTTAAAGTGTGTAGTCTGACAAATGCATACACCATAAACTATCGTTCAATCATTTGCGGAACATTTCTTTTACTCGAATGATCCCTTGTACTCTTCCAATCTCCTCCAACCACCTCTTTCCCAGTTTTGCCTGTTTTAGAACATCATACATGAAATTATATAGTATACGCTCTTTGGGTCTCACCTCTTTCACTCAGCATAAGGTTTTGAGACTCATTCATGTTATATCATTTGTCTGTTTCTTGCCATTGCTGAATAATATTCTTTTGTATGAATGTATCACAATTCACTCTTTCATAAACCTCTTGAAAAACTGGTTGTTTCCAGTTTTGGATTATTATGAATAATACTGTAATGAACACATACGCACAAGTCACTGTGTGGGCATATGTTTTTATTGCTCTTGGGCAAAAATCTCTAGAGGTGGAATTGTTGGGTTGCATAGTAAATCTATGTTGAATTTTATAAGAAACTAGCAAATTGTTTTCCAAATGGTTTTACCATTTTACATTCTTACCAGCAGTGTATTAGAGCTCTAGTTCCTCTGTATCCTTGCGAACAACTGGCATTGTCAGTTTTTTTCATTTTAGTCATTATGGTGGTGTTGGGAAAATGAAGGAAAATGGTCAGGGTCCCTCAGATGTTCAGAATCTTGCCGAGCATCTGATGTAAATATGCACATGTGCCCAGGTATTCCTTGTTATTGTCTAATGTAACTGTGCATGTGCATCCAGGTGTTTTGGGTTATGGACTTAAGTATAAAGGACTAACAGCTCTGATACATGGGGTTTATCGGGATACTCCAGGAAGCCACTAGGGCAGCTGCTCCTGGTTCTGAATAAAGCCTATTAATTCTTCACCCACGGCTCCCAGGACCTTTTCCTATTACCTAGCTCCTAGACCTGTATGTGGAGGGTTTGTGACCCAGTCTGGACAACAGGCTTGAGGGGTCTGTGAGCCCTAGCCCTAGCTTTATAGGTGGGTATGTAGTGGTAGCTTATTACAGATTTAATTTGCATTTCCTCGATGACCAATGATAAAAAGCAAATTTTTATGTGTTTCTTGGCCGTTTGTATGTCTTCTTCAGTGGAGTGCCTATTTAAATCTTTTGCCCATATTTTTTACTGGGTTGTTGGGCTTTGTGTATTCTGAATATGGGTCCCTTGTCAGATACATGTATTGCAAATATTTTCTCCTGCCTTTGCCATTTCTTAATGGTGTCTTTTGAAGAACAGAGGTTATAATTTGATGATCCCCAATGTGTCAATTTTTCTTTCATGGTTAATGCTTTATGTGTCTTGCCCCATAAAATCTTTTCCTACCCTAAAATCGTATAGATTTTCTCCTATGTTTTCTTCTAGATGTTTTCCAGTTTTAGCTGTTATGTTTAGGTCTATGGCCTATTTTGAGTTTATTTTTACGAATGGTATGAGGCAGGAGTGGAGTGTATTTAGAAGTGAAGGTGTATTTTTTTACCCCCTTATGGATACCAGTTGTACCAGCAATTGTTGAAAAGACTCTCCTTTAGGGGCCTAGCCTTGCTTTTTAAAAGCTCTCTAGATAGTTTTATTTATAGATCTGTGTTCAATGCTGTTAGTTCTGAATTGATCACACTCTGAGGGGTTCCTCCCACAGCCCAGCCCTTCTGCTGACACCACCCTTCCTCAAGTTTATCTCACCAAAATAAATAACTTTAAACCTGGGCAGGCTGTTAGAGGCCACCTTGGCCAACTATTTTTTTAGTTTTTATTCAAGTTCTACATGGACACAGTTTAATTCAGCATACTACAAAATTCACTACATAAAACATCGTTCCCCCATCTCCTCTCTCATATCCGTTTCCTCAAAAGGCAGCTACTTCCAAACAGAACTTTTAGCTGATGTAGTGCAGCCACCAGGAGAACCACTTCTCCATCCCTGTGCCCCGTGCTTCAAACCTCTACCTACATTCTCCACACCTTCTCCATACAGCAGATATGGTCACCACACTCACGAGCTCTCTGCACATCCACTTCCTTACTGTACACGCCACACACACTCCCACACAGCCAACACTACTGTTTTCCAAGAGCTTTAACAACAAGAACAATTGTCTTAAACACCTGAACATGTGGAGAACATTCAACCTTGTTCCTATGCAAGGAATGCAAATTAAAAACAATGAAGTAACAGTTTAAACCTAGGGTAAATTTATCAAAAATCAAAAGAAATGGAAATAGCCCCATATTGACAAAGGCGTGGTGAAAACATCTATACCTTTTTATGGCTTGTGGCAATTCAGACTAATACTATCTTTTGGAAATACTCATCAATCTAAGAAAAAAGTCCACAAAGGTAACTTTGGACTTAAGAATTGTACACTTGGAAATGCGTCTTCAATAAATTATCATAAAAAAGTGACATGCATCAAGATTCTCCCCCTAGTGCTATTATTTATAACAAAAATTGGAAATAACCCGAAAGATCAACAGCAGGGGCATTATGCTACTTTCGTTTTATGTGTTAAAATGTACTGCTACATCCTTTTGATGTATTATAAATGACAAACATGAAGACTGTAGTATCCCTCAAATATTCATGATATAGTACAAAGAGAAAACAGAAAACCTAATTTGATCACTGATTAAAACCATCTAATCATGATGTATGTAGACAGTCATCAAGGACACCGAATACTGACATATGACTTAATGAAAGTTTTAGAAAGAGCTGTATGTATTTGCTGCTTCCGATTGCCCTCCACCTTTTTCTTTTATTCTCAGTCAGGCTTTTGCCTCCAATCCTTGTCCAAAGCTGCCCTCCAAAGTTGAGGTCAACAGTGTTACCTGGGCTGCTAAATCTACTGGTCAATTTTTGGTCCTGTCAGCAGCACTTGACCCAGCTGACGACCCTCTCCTTGATACACTTGCTCATATGGCTTTTCCTCCCACCTCTCTGACCACTGCTTCTCAGAATCATTGCTGGTTTTCCTCTTCCCATCTTCCTTCTGTTGGAGGACCTGTATTGTCGGGCTAGGGCTCAGACCCTTCAAACCCTCGCATGCCAGCTACAAGCCAGCCTGGGTCACCAGACCCCTCATATACAGGTCCATGAGCTAGGTAATTGGGAAAGATCCCAGGCTGTTGGCAGACAACATGAGCTCAGTCCTCAGGTTCCTCAGCAGCAGCTTACAACAGGCTCTAGCAGCAGTGGCGGTGGCCTCTGGGAGGGTCCCAGGGTCCCTGGCAGCAACAGCTTGCAGCAACAGCCTCCAGCAGCAGTAGTGGACTCCCCCCTGGCCTGCTCACCCAGGAGAGGGGGGGCACTGTGGATCAGAGCCACTCGTCCTTTATACTTAAGTCCAATGATCCAGGACACCTGGGTGCACATGCACAATTACATTAGATAATAACCAAGGAACACCTGGGTGCACGTGCATATTTACATCAAATGCTCGACAAGACCCCAACCCCCCGAGGGACCCTGAACATTTATCTTCCCTTTCCGTATAGGACTCACAGCTCATTCCTTGGTCCTCTTCTGTCTTCATTCCTTTGGTGATCTCATCCAACTTCATGTCCTTAAATACTATACATATGCCAGCAACTCCCAAATACACACCTTCAGCCCAGATCTCTCTTCCGAACTCCAGATTCTTTATACTGAACTGTCAAGCAACATCTTTTCAGATCTGCAATAGATATCTAAGGCTCGACATGTCCAAACAAACTCTTGTTCTTCCTTCCTAAACCCACTCCTTGGGTTTTGTTCATTCAATTGATGGCAGCTCCTTCTTTCTAGTTGCTCAGCCCCGAAAAGGGTCATTCATTCTTTTCTCTTTCACATCCCGCATACATGGAATCTATTGGAAAGTCCTGCTGGTTCTGCCTTGAAAATACATCCAGCACCTGGCCACTTCTCATTCCCTCCACCACCAGAGCCCTGGTCTAGGGCACCTGGACTATTGCAATTGTCTCTCACAGGTCTCTGCTTGCCCTAGTAAGGTCTATTCTCAGCACAGCAGTTAGACAAACCCTTTTATAAGTCAGATCATGTCACTTATCTGCTTAAAACGATCCAATGGCTCCTATCTCACACAGAGTAAAAGCCTAAACCCTCAAGGCAGACCACTCTCCAATATGTACCCTGCTGCTCTCTGGCCCAAAGTCCTTCTCGCTTGTTGGACTATATGCACACATGCCTCCTTGCTATCCTTTGAATAAGCTAAATGTGATCACACCTTAGAGTTTTTGCTCTACCTATCCTTTCTACTTAAAATGCTCCCTCACCTCCTTCAAGTCTTAGTTCAAATCTCATTTTCTTAACAAGATCTTCTTCCCTGAAGACCCTACTTAACACTGCCATTGGTCACTGTTACCGCTGTCCTTCCCCCACTGCCCCCAAACACATCCCAGTACACCTTAGCTCTACATTTGCTCTTTTTACCATAGTACTGAAAATTATCTAACACACTGCATAGCCTACTTATTTATTTCCTGTCTCCTCTGCCAAAATGAAGTCTCTATGAAGGCAAGAATCTTTGACAACTGGTATAGTCATGTACCTTTAAAATGATCAAATTGTTGTTTGATTATACTGTGTCTAAACCTCTCAAGAGAGGAATTTCAGTCCATAAACAACACACACACATACACACTGAATGCTTGAGCCTCGGTGGTCATATTTGTACTGTATTTGTATCAATGGCTCTGCAGAGGTGGTACCCTTCATCCAATGACACCACCTTCAAACCAAAAGGAAAGCAGGAACCTGATAGCTGGTAAAACTACCAGATAGACTTTTTCCTGTTGTGGCCTCATTTAATCACCCCCCCACCCAAACACCCAATTTCTGCCATCACCCCCTCAAGAATAAACTCTGCCATGGTTGCTATTCCTTCCTTCTATTTCTCCAACAACTCCCAGAGGCACCTGAAAATCCCACTCCCGCCATGAGATTTTAATGAGGGAGATGCACTCAGCAATTAGAAAGAGGAAAGGACTGATTAGGGTTCCTGTATATCAGTGTTTAACCCAGCATCCCATGCACCCTCCAAGCATTAACCTCATTCCCCATACACACTCAATTAGGCATATTTACTTCTCATTATCCAGTATGCAATCATGAGTGCTAATAAAAACCTTTGCTACCCTCAACAATGCAATTAATGCCATTAGCTGTCTCTCAGAAACTCTCCTATGCTTTGATGCCAACAACAGTCTGCTTGTTCTTTCATTTACTCATGCATTCATGCACGTAGGCCCTTTTCTCTTTAGCGAAAGTTAAGTGCACACCTACTATGTACCTTACCAAGCAAAGACCTGGGACTAGAGAGACGAATTAGACACAGTCTAATTAGAAGAACTTGCAACAACAGGTAAGTGATTATAATAGAGTGGTGAGGGGCACAACAGAGGTGTGGCCAGGGTGCTGCTAAAACCCAGAGGAAGATGTGGATAGGGAAGCGTGACTCCACTCCCCAGTGCCAGTTCACATCCCAGCTCAGCCATGTTTTAGCTGAGTCTTGGGCAATCAATCGCTACCTCTAAATCCCATTTATAAGATGGGGATAATCATCCTAACTACCCACAGGATAGATGGGAGGATTAAATGAGTAATGCCTACCAAGTGCCTACCACAGCACATGGACAGTGTGTGTGCTCAGTAAACACGGGCTGCTAGGATTTGGTGCTGTTCTCAGCCTTCAGTCTTTGCCAGGCACATCACATTTCATTCCATTCTCCTCTTGCTTGAAAGGATAAAGTTCAGAAGGCCAAGAGTGAAACAGAAAAATCCCTTTTTTCTGTAACACAGACAAATGGGGCAGCAAATTTCAGAGGACAAAAATAGTCTTGGCCAAGAGGGTGCAACAATGGATGGGGCCCAAACATAACACCAACTCTCCCTAGCTAGGGGACCGCCTTCTGGTTCCTCCACCTGTCAGACAACATGCTTCTCTCATTCTCAACCAGTTCCTCCATCACTGGCCCAGAGACAGAGATGCTAGGAACCTTCACACTGGATCAGGATACTCAGATTACAGTTACAAAGAAAGGGTGGGATGATTGGTATGATGGGCTAGAGACACATACTCTAATACCAACCCACTATGGACATATGGATATGTGTGTGCACCTCTAGGGCTCTGGCTGCTTTAAAATGGTTTTGCAATGACAATGACACATTCCCATTTTATGGTGAAAAAAAGCATGTATGCATCTTTCACATAGAAACACACATGACTGGGAAATTTCTGGAATGATAAACAAGAAATTATTAGCAATAGTTGCCTCTGTAAAATTGGGGAGATGGGTTGCAAGAGGAGGAGTTTTAATTCTATTAAAAATCCCTCTAAATGGTTATTTTTACGTGAGCATACATTATCTACCTATATCTACACTGACATCTCTACATCTATATAAAACAAAACAGAATCTGGCTTCAAGAGTCTCTGCTGGTGGTTCTTCCTGACTAGGTGGGAGGGGTGAGAATGAAGATAGAGGGATGGAGAGGGGGCACGGGGAAGGGAGGACCGCCAGGAACTTACTGGTGTTGTGGTCTATGAAGTAATCTCCAACCTGTGGGTCATACGCTTCTTCCCATCCTAGCGGCAACTCATCACTAATGCAGTCAGCAAAGGTGAGCGGTTTGGTGTACCTGGCAAGGAGAGGAGAGACAGACTCCATCAGCCTACAATCTCTGAGACTCCTGCAACCTGCTGCTGCTTCTGTGCTGGCCCGACGGATCCTGAAGTTTTGCATATAGCACCAGCTCTGCTCTCCCTGTTGTTCCCGGGAAGGTGAATGCATGCCTGCAGCAGCAGGATAAGATCACCTTGGTAGGGAGGCAGAGAATCTGCATTCTGGCCCCGGCTTTGCCACTAAATTGGTAGTGATTTGAGCAAGTTGCCTTCCTTCTCTGGGCCTCTGTTTCTGCATCTCTAACTGAGGGCTTGCAGTAAAGGGCTCTAGGGCCAAGTCTTGCTTCTTGACTTGGATGACAGCCCTCTCCGGCTTCTCCACTGGCAACTCACTTGCCCACCACAGCTTCAATCTTTACCCTGGCTTTATCCCATGTCTGTCATGCTCACTTGTCCTTTGGAAAGCTGGCTCACTGCAACATCTAGAAGAGCAGATGTTCCGTCTCTGTGAATTTAGCCAATGAGCAGTATTTATTTGCCTCTTGTACTGGTTCCCAAATGCCTGCACCCACTGCTGGCTTTCCCTAGACAGTCCAGGCCAAAGTGATCTTTCATCAACAACCACTCTTCCCACATGTGGGGAGTGAAGTGGTCGTAATTATCAGGTCTTAGTGGCAAAATCGAACAGACAAACACAACACCCAACTAAACTAACAAAGGCTGGTCAAGGTTGGAAAACTGGATCACAAGCCATTTGTCAAGTATTTTAGCCAGAGTGTGGGGAGCCTAGGAATCTAGGCACTTGAGACTCAGCCTGAGCGGCCTCTCCAGACAGCCACTTTGGTGTCTCCCTATTGCCACCTCTGTTTAAAACACATATTCTAATATTCCCCCCTCCTGTCTGTTTCCTACCCCCTCCTAATTCTGGAAGCCCAGAAGGCTCTGCTTCATACCCTTTCTACAGATTGGCAAACTCAGTACAATGGGACAGGAAGGAGGATGACCAGAATAGGGTCTAGGATTTCTGATCAAGGGCTTCCTTCCACATCATGAGAAACCTCCCCCCATCTTATCCTGTACAGTCTCCTTCCCTCTTAAACCTATTCCAAATCAAACTTAAAGAAAAACACATGGGGAAAAGAGACACTGAAAGAGCTCCTGGTGGATAGGGCCTGGTATGTCCATGTACCACTGTATATCCAGGGTCTGGTGGGCTGTGAAAAAGATCTAGTGACTGAATGAATGGATATCCCAAAAGTTTCTGTTAGTAATTTACTGCTGCATTGTGGAAGACTGTTGGTTCCATGAGGATGAGGTGAGAGAAATATATGATATGCAACAGACTAAGCACTATCAAATAAGGACTCAATAAGCATCACTTATTAGCTGTGTGAGTTAGGTAACTTACGTAACCTCCCCAAGTCTAGTATTTTCACCTGTAAAATGGGGATAGTAATAACTCTTCAGGTTGTTGGGTAGATTAAATAAGGACACATCTATGATATATTTAGCACAGATGCTGGTGTGAATGAGCACTCAGAAAACATTAGTTATTACCTCCACTCATCAGGAGAAACTGAGGCAAAAACAAACTAAATAACATTCTCAATGTCAATGTCAAAACTGGGATTTTGAGTAAGGCAGTCTATCTCCGGTGCCCCTCCTGTGAGCTACTAGGTTCCCTTAAAAACTGACATCTTTGGTGCATTTCCTAAGCTCCATGGAAAATCACAAGCCACTGACCTGGAGTAAAAGAAGGAAAAAGTGCAAAAGACACAGGTGATGGGGACTTTCCTCAGCTCGGAATACTTTTTGTTCAAGAGCACCTGCACCAGACAGTCTGGATATAGTTTCCACAAAGCTGTTTTTAGCCCACCCCTTTCCCCCATACCCTCTCAGACTTCAGAAACAAAAGGCTCCTTCCCTCGGTGCCTTCCCTTGCTCTAACTTTTCCAGGTGGTTTGTTCCCTCTTCTTCATGGTGAATTAAGACCAGTGACCAAGAGCCAGATCTCATCCAACATCATCTTCTCCAACAAATCTTTGAAAGGGTCCCCAAAGAAAAACTCCACGCTGAGTCAGTACTCTGCTACTGATGACAGATACATCTGTAAGGGAACAGGAATGCTCAGGCCACCAGGGAGACCTCTCTCTGGCTCATTCCTCTTGCTGCACTCTGCCCTGAGAAGCCTCACCTACCTGCCTGCCTGCGGGGATAGGAATCTTATTATATACAGTTTACAATCCAGAACACCAAGAAGGTATGTCCTCTCTCCACAGCTCTCCTGAGTCTGTGTATGGATCATCACCTTTTCAAAGTTCTCTCTGGGGATTAATTAAATGATTTTAATCAATAGTGCATTCAAGCAACAGAATCCTTTGTCCAGCATAGTTGGGGCTCAATGAATATTTGTGAAATGGGTGAATAATGAATATATAGGAACAAAACCAAGAATGATTAGTGTTCTATATTTTGCCAATATGGAGGGATGCTCTCAATATACTGTGAGAAAGACAACACTGTTAAAAGATAAAAGCTGCAAGATACTGTTATCTAATGTATGCTCTGGCCTCTAGGCCTAATGAAAAAGATACCCTTCCATGAATGACTTTGAGGGTAGACAACAGTATAATATTTTGCCTAAAGAGCGTGTGTGTGTGTGTGTGTGTGTGTGTGTGTGTGTGTAGAAAATGAAGAGAAATACATTAAAATGTTATCTGGGTAAAAGGATTTTTATGTAATTTTAAATTTTTTTCTTTTTTTTTTACTTACTCAGTAATGTTCATAATTAATTATTATTAAAACATTCAATAACCACTAAATCTAGGCCTAGAAAGCAAGTTATGTATACAGCATTCCATCTCTGGATAGTAGGTTCTCTTACACCATTTCACAAATGAGAAAACTCACTCAACATCATGTAGTTAGTAAACACCAGAAGTACAACCTGAAGCTCCACTGCTGTATTCAAAAACCTGAGTTCTGCTAATAAAAATTAACAAGACTGGGTCTGAGAACAATCTGGAACACAAAGCTATGCTAGAGGTACAGATGATGAAACTGGACCACAGGGACATCTGAAACAAGCAAAAGGCAAGGAGTTTTAGCATATTTGCTATCTTCATTTATCTGTATCTTAGTGCAAAGATATTCAATATCTTTGAAAAATCCATGGCTGCTTAATGAAAAGACAATGAAATGTTTCAAAGTCATCAGTCGTCAATACAAATGATTCACTGAGCTCTCTGGGTGTGAGGATGGAGATGTGGGTAGGGGACAGGACTGAAACATCAAAAATGCATCACTTTTCCAGAAAATCATTAACTCCACCTATTGTTCCAGTCTTACATGATACATATTCATCAAAGCTTCAATAAATATGAGCTACAAGCATCAGTAATGTAACAGACATGTGGATATCCTACTGGGGCTGAGATGCTGATCCCACTTGCAGTGAACGCAGACTTTGTGTTTAGCAGGGATGAAGCAGAGTGAGGCAAGTGGACCCAAAGTTAGGAGAGGGCATAAGGAAAAAGAAAAGTTTGGGGTTTGTGATTCAGGTTCCCCTTCAATGCAGTCATGAGGGAATGGTCAGAGGGATGATATCCTGACTCCCAGAGCTTTTCCATGGGAAAGAGAAAAGCTTCTACGGAAGCCTATGCAACTTACAGGAAATCTGGACGGCAAGGTTCTCTCCGGAACAAATGCCAAGAGGGAGATGAATTATTCAGTGTGTGGAGATGTGTCATTCACAGAATCAGGATGAAGAGAAGTGTTTTTAGCCACACAAGGATTTGAACACACACACACACATGCACGTGCTCACTCTTCCTGCCAGGGAGAGGAATTGTCCGTTTAAACCAGTTCCCCCTGGGAAACTGTGGGTGCTTCTCTGGCCTGTAATGTTTCACCTTGGGCAAGTGCCAAGAATGCGAGCTGGGAAGAGATGTCCGCTTTCAGATGTGGCCAGGACTTGGGGGCATGCCTGGAACTCCCAGCCCCCACCCCCAGATGAAGCAATTCACCCCCATACAGCCTGGTCTGGTCAGTCCCTGCCACCAGCCTCTATGTTCTGGGCTGCCAAAAACCCCAATCATAAAATCAAATGACCCAGATGCTGGAGGGGTGAGAGGGAGGGAGGGAAGGGCACCAAGTCAAAACGAGTTCTGCTGCTTCTTAATTATAAATCTTTGAAGGAGCACAAACATTCCTGAATGTTTCACAACAGGCCACCTGGAAAAATGGCCCGGATGTGTCGCCTTGGAGACAGGTAGGCTCTGCCAGGAGCACCCTAAAATGAGCACATAGTCACACCTGTCAGGGAGAGCTGCCTCAGGATCTGGGGCCTTCAACAGGCCCCTTGCCCTCCTCTCGGGGGCAACCACCAGTGGGCAGCTGGGTGTCACTTTCCTAGGGGCCTGTGGGCGAGGCTCTGGGGACACATGGCCTCAGCGGACATTCAGTATTCAGAAAGTGTCTTTCCTAAGGAGGCAGCTTGAAGGAGGAGGAGCGGAAAGCCTTTTGCCAAGTCTAACGCTGGGTGGTGATTCTCTTGGAACCGAAGAACGCGTAAGCTATCTTTCATGTGCCTAGTGTTTCCTGAGCAAGCCCGAGCTTCCCACAGTAACCTCTTTATTGCCATCCAGCAGGATGCTGGCCCTGACTCTGCTCCATCCGACGACCAGCTGGGAGGGATCACTTCCTAAAGGGCCCTCCAGACTCCAAGCCAAGAACTGTCCAAACTTTCAGCCGAACCTCTCCTCCCTGGCCCAGGCACAATGGCCAGGCCGGTTCTTCCTGTCCTGGGCTGTTTCACACACATAGTTCCCATAGCTTAGATTGCACAACTCCTGATAAAGCTCCTTGACCTCCGGCTGCTTTGGAGCACCATTCCTGAGCAGTCCCTGCACCATTTGCTCCTGGAAGGCTGAGGTGAGCAGGAAGAAAGTGTGATGTTCAAAGTTTGCCTGCCTTTCTTTAACTCAGTTCTGTTCAAACACCTTTATTCATTTGTCTAACAAATCTGGGGATGATAAAAATAACCATCTCACAAGTTTTTTAGGAGGGCTGAGCATAAGACACACAGTTGAGCCTTACTAAACACCAACTACAGAAGTGGATGAGACAGGGAGGGCCCTGCTATGACAGTCAAGTGGGAAAGACAGCCCAACCAGAAGCAGATCGACGCCATCATTTAGAGGAGATGTAAGCTATTCAAAAAAAGACGACAACAGGGTGTTGGGATCAAGTGCAAAGGCAGGTGGGCAGTCAAGGGAAGACTCAGAGAAGGTGACCTTCAAGAGGAGACCAGACGGTGGGAAGCAGCCAGTCACCCGAAGATCTGGGGGGAAGGCGATGGGAACAGCAAGTACAACGGCTCTGGGACAGGATGATGCTGGTGAGTTTGAGGAACAGAAAAGAAAGTTGGTGCGGCTGGAATGAAGTGTGCTTGGTGCAGAGTGATTGATGGCGTGGAGGCACAGGACCAGCTTTTGGGGCTCCGGGGCCCCTGGTAATGACCCTGGACTTTATTCCTCTGAGCACTACCCACGTGCTGAGCTGTAGGAGGTGATCCAGAGAAGCGCCCTGCCTCACCCTCTGCTCTCCTCCTCTCACTCTCATTTTGATCAATCTGCCAAGCAACAAGAATTTATTGCTTGAACATAGCAGCCCAGTCACATGCTGAGTACTAGAGCTCAGACGTTTGAATAAGCCTGGTTTCTGCCTTCAAGAGTAGAAGGTCTGTCCAGGATGACAAGGCTCACACTTCGAGCAGGTAGGGAACAATCCCCATGACATTCCATGACAGTGTATGTGGCTGTGACGTTACCCAAGGCTGTGAGCCACAGGTAGTTAGAGGATGCAGGGATGTTTAATAAGTTGCTAGGTCAGCAGCACAGACGTGAAAGGCCAAGGGGCTGGGAGAAGGGAGAGGCTGCAGCAATGGGGTGTAGTCAGGGAGGAGTCCAGGGAGGAAGAAAGAGAATGTGGTCGGCTGCATGGTTAATGAGGAGGCAGGGGAGATGTTCCCACAAGGGCTCAGGATGCGAGGCCGAAACCCAGGCTCCGCCTATTCCCAAACTGTGGGTGTGTTATGTAACCTCGTTATGAGGAGTTTCCTTCCCTGTGAAACTTAGAAGCCCCAGTCTCAAAAGGGTGTTGTGGGGATTAAATTAGTTAACCTATATAAAGTACTTAGCACAGGCCTGGCACATCATAAGACTTCAATGAATGTGGGTTAACACCATCAGTTCAGAGACCTCTGTACACCATGAGAATCGTGTTCCTTCATCTTAAATCCTTAACATGTTAGCCATCACCATCATCACCACCATTCTTCACCCCAAGAGACACACAGTGGGGGTTAAAACTCACAGGCTCTGAAGTTGGCCCTCTGGATTCCAGTGCAGGTGCTGTCACTTACTAGCTCTGTCCCTTTGGGCACGAACTCTAACCTCTCTGACTTTGCCTCCTCATCTGTAAGATGGGGATGCTCAGGGTGACTACCTCATTCACATGGGCTGTGCTGAGCACATGGCAATCCAGTCCCCAACAAAATTAGCTGTTATGATGAGTTAGAGATTATACTCCTATTTTCATGATGGGGAAACTGAGGCAAAAGAATTGTCCAGGCTTGCAGAGTGAATAGCCTTGTGCTGCACTATACCACCTCTCTTCCTGGAGAAAATGGTACTGCTTAAGTGCTCTCTTCCTTTTTAGAAATTTAAACCAGACAAATTAGGAGATGGCAGCTGGATTGGATCTGGCTCTCAAAATCTGCTTTGTGAAGAAGGTTTATACCAGGAATTCCCAAGTTATTGTTCTCTTAAGCCCTTCCTTCGATCCTTCTTGTTCCCCACTCTCAAAATACCCGTCTCCACATTCTGGCTATTTGACCCTCAGACCTCTTTGCTTCCCTACTTTGACTTTTCCTGGAGAAAATGGTACTGCTTAAGTGCTCTCTTCCTTTTTAGAAATTTAAACCAGACAAGTTAGGAGATGGCAGCTAGATTGGATCTGGCTCTCAAAATCTGCTTTGTGAAGAAGGTTTATACCAGGAATTCCCAAGTTATTGTTCTCTTAAGCCCTTCCTTCCATCCTTCTTGTTCCCCACTCTCAAAATACCCGTCTCCACATTCTGGCTATTTGACCCTCAGACCTCTTTGCTTCCCTACTTTGACTTGGCTGCTTTACTCAGAAGCTTTCTTGGCCTGGTCACTTCCACTCCTGGAATTCTTTTATGGAGAAAAGAAGAGGAGGGAGAGCTAGAGGGAAGATTCCAGACTGCTCCCCACCCCAGCTCCTTCCCGCCTTCTGACGGAGCCCCCAGAAACCAGTGGTTCACTGCCCCCTGCCAAGTCTGGATGTGGTCTTCACTCTGCCCCACCACATCCTTGGGCTCACACACCTGTGCAGGAAGGCCTGCTCCCTTCCTTCGTCTCACCATCTCTATGCCCACTCTCTCCCTGATTTCCTCCAGCTCATGGGCACAATGGTCACTCTGTGCTGTGATTCCCCTCTGTGTATCACCTGTTGGAATTTAAGACTACAGTTCTGAGAACCAGGTCATGGGTTAGAGTAGGCAGGGCCAAATTCCGCCCATGGGTATGTTTATCTACTACAGTGCTATACTTTAAACATGGAATGAGTGCACCTTTGGGGGCAGGCACTGCTGTGGCACTCGGTCCCCAATGCTCCCCAATGTGGTACTTGGTAATGGCTAACAGCACAGGCTCTGGGGCCAGACTCCTTGAATTTGAATCCAGACTTTGCCATTTTCTAGTTGTGTGACCTTGGGCAAGATACATAAACTCTTTGTGGCTCAGTTTCCATGTTTGCAAAATAGGGTAAATAATAACACATTTATTGAGAACTATGTGCCAGCAACTGTTCCGAGCATTTTACATTTATTACTGGCTTTGCCCTCATAACA
>NW_007726891.1:240632-242477 GCF_000696425.1 Galeopterus variegatus
TGCTCCCCAATGTGGTACTTGGTAATGGCTAACAGCACAGGCTCTGGGGCCAGACTCCTTGAATTTGAATCCAGACTTTGCCATTTTCTAGTTGTGTGACCTTGGGCAAGATACATAAACTCTTTGTGGCTCAGTTTCCATGTTTGCAAAATAGGGTAAATAATAACACATTTATTGAGAACTATGTGCCAGCAACTGTTCCGAGCATTTTACATTTATTACTGGCTTTGCCCTCATAACAAGTGTTTCAAGTAAGTCCCATTCAGACTTACCTCTACGAAGATTAAATGAGACAATGCATGAGCAGCACTTGAGTACACAGTGAGTGCTCAAAAAACTGTGAGTGATTCATTATTATTATTTACACTGCTGTTCAAATGAGGCCCCTAATGTAGAGGTTCTAAAGAACATTAAAACTAAGAGGGATCTGACAAATTAACCCCATTGCTTTACTGATGAGAAAACTGAGGGACAGAGAGAAAAGACTTGTCCAGAGCCACCCAAGGTCCCAGTGACAGGGCTGAGATTAAAACCTGGAAACTAACCCCAAGCCTGCATCCCACTTACGACATCAAGAGATCAAGTCAGCCTGGTGCTGGTTTCAGCTCCATTTAAAATGCAACACATGTCTGAATAGTCTCCAAGAAATATTTATTGATAGCATTTTTCTAGGCTAACTAATCCTATTTTACTGGAACGAGAATTATCACTGGGTGGGAACTGAGATGAAACCATGAAGCTCCCATTCATGGAGAGACGAAGTTGAGAGGTCGGCCCTTCATTTTGCTCATTACCTCCCCAAAGCCTGATTTCCTAAAAGCCTGACACCACAGCAGAACAGAGCCCCTGGTATACCTGTTTGTCTCTCACCCAGCTCAACCCCAGCTTCATCCTCATTCCTGAATTAGGAGTTAGGCTACAGAAGTTCTGTGCCCTAAAGAAAGGGCCAACTTCCAGTTCCATTCTTTCTAGCTGTAAAACCTTAGCCCATTCCTTTCCCAGCTCTGAGCCTCAGTTTCCCCAAAGGTAGAAAGCAGTCAAGAAAACCTGCCTCCCAGGGTTCTTGCAGGGATTAAATGAATTAGTGCATGGGAATGACTCAACATAGCACTGGCACACAACCCAGGCAGGCCTGCAGCCCTCCTCTTTTCTGTGTTTCAGACTCTGGGGATACTCAAGCCCCAGCTGTATTCCTTCCAGTTCCCTAAGCTGGGTTTCCAAGGGCTCTTCCTAGGTGCTGGGCTGTCCAGAACCCTCCTCAGAAATAAGAATCCACATAGCACTGCACACAACCAGGGTGGGCTACAGCCCACCCTTTCCTGGAATTTGGCCATTCCAGAACCTTCTGCTCCTTGAGAACCTTCTAGTCCTTCTAGAAATGGAATTGGCCTATGAAGTCTTCCCTGAGATCCTGTCTGACTTAGGGCCCCTTCCATAATAGCATGGTTTAGACAGAGCACTGGAAGGGAAGAAATAAGATCTGGTTTGAATCCTGAAGCTGCCCTCGGCCAAAGCAAGGTAGGACTCTCTCTGGGCCTCAGCTTCCCATCTGCAAAACCAAGTAGCTGGAATGTAACATCTTTAAGGTCCCCTTTGCAGCGCTGGCCTTCATAAGTCTAATGTCCGGCTTGCCTGTCCCAAAGGTTGAAGGCATCTTCCAGTTGGCCATTTAAGTACCAGGCACTGGACCATATGCTCTATGAAAAAAAGCATTTCCTTTATCTTCACAATATTTCCATGAGGCAGGTACCACCAATACCATTTAACCAGCAGGAAACTCGTGCTTAATAGTAATAATAATAATAATAATAATAATAATAATAATAATAATAATAATAATAATAA
>NW_007726891.1:243138-246438 GCF_000696425.1 Galeopterus variegatus
ATCGCAACCCTCAGTGTTGCCCCCGCACCGGACCGGGGACCGGCAATGGGACTGCAAGCCTTGGTGTTGCTCCCGCGCCTCGCTCAGCCAGTGAGTGGGAGCCGTTCTGTATGTGGGATCCGAACCCTCGGACGGGAGCGCCGCCGCGCTTCCCAAGCAGCGCACTACCCAGTGCGCCACCGGGCCGGCCCCTAAGATGCACATTTTTAAACACATTCAGCATCTCTGAAATTGGGATTTGCATTACCACTGTTAACATCTTACCACCTCTGTCAGCCAGGCTGCAGTCTGGATGGAGTGTCACTGCCTACATCTGTACAGATATCAAAGGCACCTGCATTGCCCCTCTTGGAATGGGTGTCACAGGCTTGGGATAAAATGCACAGAGAAGAGTGGAGCACTTTGAAGCCCTAGGAACCAAATGGTTGTGCAGAGGGGTGGAGGAGGCTGTGAACAGACCCGTTTAGCAACATTCCCAAAGCAGGAGACCAAAGTAGGCTAACTCCACATAATTGCCAAGCTGGCTTCAGAGCCCAGCAGCAAAAGCTTTGAGTTCCTTTGTGGGTCCTTATAACAAGGTTGCATGACTAACACTCTTAAGGGCACAAAGGACAATATTAAAAGCACAGACATCAATCACTCAGTTAAAAAGTGACTCCAGAAAATGGGATTCTGAACAGGAAGATGTTTTAGGAACACTGGAGCTTATTTTACTATGTATTCCTTTTTTTGTTGTATGCATAAAAGTGATATGTGAGTGAAAAGAAAACCTAAGTTTGGAAAATTTATTTCAATTAAGTTTGAAATAAACATTCTAACTAATTAAAATATATTGGGTCATAGTTTAGTTGGCAGCATTTTCCCTTTTTTATGGCACATAAAACAGTGGTATTTCTTAAAGTCAGGGTCATGTGTATTTGTAATAAGCCCAAGCTGGAAACAACCCAAATGTCTATCAATGGGCAAATGGACAGAAAAAAGTGGTGTATCCTGACAATGGAATACTACTCAGCAATAAAAAGGAATGAACTATTAACACATGCAATAACATAGATGAATCTCAGAAACATTAGGTAAAATAAGAGAAAAAAGTGACTATATATATGATTCCATTCATATAAAATTTTAGAAAATACAAACTAATTAACCTACAGGGACAGAAGGCAGATCAGTGGTTGCCTGGGGATGGAGGTAGAGGGAGAAAAAGATTACAAAGGGGTATAAGGAAAGTTTTGGGGATGATGGGAATGTTTATTATATTGATTATGATGATGGGTTCATAGATGTATGTGTATGTCAAAACTCATCAAATTGCATCCTTTAAAAATATATTTTATTGTGCTTCAATAATTCCTCAAGGAAATTGTAAGAAAAAAAATAAAACCCCTATATACAATGCAACACGGTATTAACTTATTTAAAATAATCTTATAAGTACTATTATTAGCTACATTTTACAAGTGTGGAAACTGAGGCATGAGAAGTTAACTGATTCATCCAAGGACACTAAGCTGGTTGAGAAGCAAATCCAACTGGCTTCAATTCTCAGCTCTGCCACTGAGTGACTATGGCCAAGAACGTTCCCCTCCCTGGGCTGCCCTTTCCCTATCCCTACCATGAGAAGATGAAACAGGATTGCTAACTAAGGGACCTTTCACCAATGAGTTTCCATGACTGTGTCACAAGGACTTGTCCAAGGTCAAGCAGTCATAAGGTGGATTCTCCCAGGCACTCAGATTACCTAACATCTCACCTAGCTCCCCTTGCCCATACTCATTCATTCTCTGAACACACCTCCAGACATCACCTGATTGTCTATAGCAGATCCCTCCTCTGGGATCACTGTCAGCAGCCCTTTCTAAGCTCAGCTGTGCATTGCATACTAGAGGTGTCCTGCCAGAACCCCAGAGACACATGACACTGGTCCCCCAGGTTGCCCACTCAGGCAGACAGGGCTTTCCTGATACCTGTCCTAGATGCTGCAGCTGGCATGTCTCAGAAAACACAAGTCAGCACGGCCTGGCCAGGTGCAACAATCTCAAGTCCGTAGACTCCCAAGTGTTTGCTGATCAATCACAGTGGGCAGACTGATGTAGACCAGAAGCTTGTCTTGCCTGTCCATCCAACTGCTATTTCTTTATTTTTCAAGACCACAGAGGCCTACAATAACTAATTACAAAGGAGCTTTGCATAGGAGTTCAAAAGAAAATGGTTTTCACCTCTGAAAAATATGACTTTTTTAAGGGTTTATGTTTCTGCCATCATTGAAGGGAAGCCCTACCTACAAGTCAACATGAAACACCGAAATGTCCTGAACTGAAGGCGGCTGGATTAAAGTTGGCAGGGAAACAAATAAGCAGTTAAAACGGCTATTTTGGGAAGCCCTGGAAAGAGGCAGATACATATGAATTATTCATTCATACTGCTAGGATGACTTCTGGGCACTGTCCTCTTTGCCTCTGCTCTCTTTCTCCTGTTCATTCAGCCACTCAGGCACAGAGAGGGAACACAATACCCTGGCCCATGCACACACACGCATACGTGCCCCCACAAGGAAGCCAGGTTGCTACTCCAGATGGTGAGCCACACGGAAAGAGACCCATAGGCTGGCAGATGCTTTCAGCTCCAGTGCCAGGGAGAATGTATGAATTTCCAATTGGCCCAAGAAGAGACACATATACACAGGTCACAAAAGCACATGTGCAGTGCAGCAGAGAATATACAGTATTTCTAATATTCCATAAGCTTCCTACCTGCTCTGGGATTGATTTGGCAGCTCCATCAGCAATGGTTGAGAGATTAGCAATTAGTTGATTCCACTGTTCTCTTTGGGATCCACAGAGGAGAAGAGAAAGCACTACTGAGACTCACATTGAGCCCACCCAAGATCTGACATCAAAGCATGTGCCCAGCAGGCTGGGTGGAAGCACGCCACCTGGACTCTGAAGAAGTCAGCCCTTCCCGCTGAGTGATGACAGAAGCAGCTCTGTGATAGCATATCTCATATTTATCCAGGTGACCTTGGTCAAGTCCTTTCGCCTCATGGGCCTCAGTTTCCCCATCAATAAAACAAGGGGGTTGGACTTGATCCCAACCAACCCATCCAGGCCTGGCATTACATGGCGCCATTTTGTCATGAAAATCTTTTTTTTTTTTTTTGACCAGTAAAGGGATTGCAACCCCCGGCACGATGTTGTCAGCACCACGCTCAGCCAGTGAGCGCACCGGCCATCCCTATATAGGATCCGAACTTCGGCCTCGGCGCGACCAGTGCCGCACTCTCCCGAGTGAGCCACGGGG
>NW_007726891.1:247147-248285 GCF_000696425.1 Galeopterus variegatus
TTAAGAGTTGGACTGGGGATTTGAATTCAGGTCTCAGCTACTACTCAGAAAGTGAATGAAGATGTACAAATCCACACAACTAGGTGGCCAGAAGAGGGAATTTTAAAAGACCATGGGATTTGAAACTATCCCTAGAAAGAGCCTCCCTTTATAAAGTCTGGGAAGAAGGGAAAACCAGGGGGTTATTTTTGCCCCCAGCTATAAACTGGCCATCAGGAATGTTTATTAGTAACACCGTGGGTGAGGCTGTGGGAGACAAGAAGGAAATGAATCATGTATGAGATAAGCCAAAAGAGATGCTTATCTAATTCTTGGAGCCCAGCCTTGGAGCAGAAATCACAGTGGATGAACGACAGAAAAGTTGGAGAAGCACTGGTTCCTTGAAGTTCCTAAAAGGCCTCAAGAACTCCAGCCACGTTATTTATCATGGGGAAAAAACGGACATGGCCTCAGTATCTGTGGGTTGATAAACTATGGCTATAACCATTTGATGTAACGATTTGGAATGAAGCATTTTGAATGACAGCGGAGAAGCTTATAGTATATAATTTTAAAAGAAATAAAAAAGCAAAATACAAAATTGTGTACGCAACATACCTCACCTGCCTGCAAGAAAAAGGGGAAATGACTATAAGGGAAAATGCCAAAATGCTGACAGTATTTGCCTTTCAGTGGTGGGGATGAGGTTCAGGGTTTGTTTTTGTTGTTTTTGTTTGCTGCTTTTATAAACCACAAATAAGACAAACAAATAAACCCAAAAATACTGAGAATATTTTTCTATCCAACTTCAGTCCTTCTATTCAGAACCTCTTACCACCCCTGAATAAAACAATCATTCTAAAGTGAACCCTAATTTTCTTCTTGTAGAAAAATTTAAAGTAAAGACAAGTATAAAATATTGAAAGAAAATAGCCATAAACAATAATTACAGGACCACTGCTGAGAAGTGGGGCCATGAGATCCCACATGGCCCCGGTCCAGCTACCAGGAGAGGAATCCAAAATTAGTCCCCTTCCCACAGTCTGCACACCCCAGAAGAAACCAGCCTGAGAGGTTGTCTAGGGGCTGATGTGAGAGGCCTTGAGGAGACTTAGAAATTACTTCTAGATACTTCCCCCACAATCAATCACCCCAAATT
>NW_007726891.1:249372-250723 GCF_000696425.1 Galeopterus variegatus
CCCCCATGAACCACTCTGCCCTGAGAATGTTGTGGCCTCAGAAAAATGGTGGCTTCCTACTGTTTCTGGTAAGGACTTCAAGGACACAGCTCTGAGACTGCTGACTGCATTCTCCACGCTATATCACAGGGAAAGAATATCTTTTCCTGGGCACCTGTTTATCTTAATAGCAGAGGCCGGAGAGCTACTACTTTACAAGATATGTACTTCCATTATTTGCTTATATGTCTGTCACCTCTATGAGTCTCAAGAGGGCCTGAGCATATCTTATTAACCGCTGTAACCTCGGCATCTTATATGAGTGAATGTTCACTGAATGACTAAATGACCTCACAAAAAAACAAAGAAAGAAAGAAATATTTCGTTAGAATTCCAGCAGGGTTCACAGCTAGGCCCTAAAGTCTGGCTTGTCCCACCAAAGAGAAATCTGTGAATGAAGAACCACTTCAGGGTCCTCAAAGTGCTTTTGCATTCTTCACCTTATTTGATTCTCAAATAACTATCAGAACAGCAGCATCACGACCATTATTATTATTCCCCCATTTTTCAGATGAGCAAACTGACTCTCAGTCTTTCCTAAACTGACAGGGCTCTTGGGTCCCTGGTTTGTGCCAGAATTGGATCTGGGCCACCTGAGCCCTGGCTCACTGCTCGGTCCCCTCCACCACGAACTGTCTCAATGAGGCCCCATTCTCAGCTGGTAACTAGAGAAGTGTGGCAACAGCCAATTCTCCTTCCCTGGGGAGTGGATAACCCACTGGGTAGAGAATGCAGGCCTCTGTCTCCTACTCTTGTTTCATTGTCATTAGTATAATCGCCGTCATGCAGAAGCAAACTCTCTCTGGCACATGCATTTGTGGCCTTTGCATAGCTCTGTTCAAAAGTCCTGGGGGAAGGAGGTGCTGCCCGAGGGTAGAAAGGATACTTGTGGATTGTCTATAGGTTTCAATTATTTGGGAGCCAAAGCTAATTTCGTCATCACATATGATTCCAAGCCCAGTGGACTTGGAAGACCCTTGCCTGACCCTGATGTACTATGGACACCAACACACAGAAGCCCAGAGGTCAGGGGAGTGGGCAAGGGCTTTGGAACCACAGGGACCTGGGTTTCCAGCTGTGAGTGCTTGGGCCAGATTCTTTGCCTCTGTGGGCCTCATGCAGCATGCCCCCCAGCAAAGAATGCATTCCTTTGCTTCCTTCTACTTTCTCTCCAAAATGAAGCCTTCCAATAAATATGCCTTTGGCTATGTAAGGAGTCTGCTGTGGTCTGAATATGTCTCCCAAAGTTCATGTGTTGAAAACTTAATGCCCAATGCAACAATGTTGAGAAGTGGGGCCTAATAAGAGGTGA
>NW_007726891.1:251420-258098 GCF_000696425.1 Galeopterus variegatus
TGTGTTGAAAACTTAATGCCCAATGCAACAATGTTGAGAAGTGGGGCCTAATAAGAGGTGACTGGGAATGGATTAATGCTGTTATCATGGGTTAGTTATTGCAGGAGTTGCTTTGTTACAAAAGCAAGTTCAGCTCCCTCTTGCTGTCTACTCTCACCCTCCCTTGCTCTTCCGCATTCTGCCATGGGATGATGCAGCATAAAAGTCCTCACCAGATGCAGGTGCCATGCTCTCAGACTTCTCAGCCTCCAGAACCATGAGTCAAATAAATTTCTGTTTATTATAAAAGTATCCAGTCTGTGGTATTCTGTTATAGCAACATAAAGTGGACTAAGAGTCTAATCAGAAGAAATCGTGTGCCAAGACTTCACAGTGGAAAAGAACATATTTGGGCATAGCACCAGCTGATGAACCAAGATGCTCCCCTGGCTGCCCACTCCCTGTGCCCTACATGGAGGGGTGAACTGATCTCTGAGATTTCGCAGGCCACGGCCTGGACCTTTACCCAGTGGATTTCCAAAAGCCCCTAGATCACTCCCATTTGTCCTCATCATGGTCCTCAAAGGAATCATTGACATCTCTCTCCCTGCTCTCTTTTTTCTCTCTCTCAGCCTGTCTCCCACCCTCCTACCTTTGCGGCCCCTTTGCCTCACTTCTCCTGCTGTTGACTTTCTCAGTTCTTCTACCCCCTTTCTTGTTCACTCTACTGCACCCCATTATAATTACACATAAATCCAATCTTGTCACTCTCTTGCTTCAACCCCTCCCAAGTCTTCCCACAAGATGAGATGAGATTCCAACTCCTTGCCATGGCCTGTGCAGGGTGTCCATAACCAAGTGTCCTGCCTGTCGCTCCAGCCTCATTTTCCTCAGTGCTCATAGTGCAGTAATTTCATTCCCACCTCACAGCCTTTGCTCACTCGGGTCCCTCTGCCCCGGATGCTGTTACCTGCCCTTTTCCATACACCCATCCAATTTTTGCATGGATCACTCCTTCTGTCATTCAGCTCTCAGCTGAGATGCCAATTTTGAGAGGCCTTCCCAGGGAGCCCTGTCTTTGGGCCCCCCTCCCACTGCTTTCTGTCACTGTTATTGTTTGTTGACATGTTGACTGTTTGTCTTTCCCAGGAGCCGTGTCTGCTTACTTCACCACTGTCTTATTATAATCAAACCCAAGGCCTAGCACAGAGTAGATGCTCCCTAATATCTGCTGAATAAATGAAAGTACAGAGGACTTGTGTGCATCCCTTCCTCTCCAAGGCAAAACGCTTCGGATTTCTTTGGTCTTTGTTTTTCCTTCCAGAAGTAAAAGCTCATGAGCCCAACACTTACAAAGCCAGAACCAGACTCCTACAAAGAGTTCCAGGGACACAAAGCCCACAGCCCTACTCCAGAGTCTGTTACAAGCCACAAAACTGTTTACCCTGAAGCTCAAAGCCCTCCACACATCCCACAGCAAACTGGAAACTACCGAAGAACGAAACCTGAGAATCTTCCCTAGGAAGACTGAAATGACAGAACCAAACCAGGTGCACAAAGGAGAAACTCACCAGTGCAGCTGACTACATGGGCATCCAGAAACTTTTTTCCACGGACGGGCAAAAGTTGGACTCTGGAATTAGGTCCATGACAAGCACCCAAGGGTCTTATAAACTTCAGGAATAGTTATTTATTTTTGTACCTAGGACAGTGCTAGTGCTAGGTACATCCCAGGTTCCCCAAAAATGTAGAGTGGAGCAACGAAAGAATGAGCTTTCTAAAAAGTAAGCTAAAGTATGAGAAACTTATCCAAATAGTTTAAATTTTGCTTTACCTTAAAGAAAAATGCAAGCCAATGAGAAAGGATTCGACACTCAGCCCTGATTTATGCCTGTTCCAATGCCTCGATATTGAAAAACAAAAGATGAAAAGCCTTCATTTTTGGAAACGCCTAAGCTAGTTACCAAATATCTTTTGCATAGCTATCATATGTCTAGCAACAAGTACTATATACGAGCTTAAAACCAGCTGGAAATAAACCCACATATTCATTCAACCATGATTACATATTGTATATGGAGGAATGAAAACAATGAAGACGTCATTCAAAATGAAGCTTTCATGAAAGGTGCCACAGGAGTCCAAGAAAGGTGAGATACTTGCACACTGGACTATTTTCCCAGGAGGCTGCATGCAGGAAGCAGGAAGCAGGAAGCAGCTTGGGTCCTGACTTGGCAGTAATTGAACCAAGTAAATAATGCCATATGTCTTCAACCTTTGCGTCCACGCACCATGCAGTGGAGGAAACCAAGGCTTTGAGAGGCTGTGATTGGCTTGATGGCACGAAGCTGTGGAGAAACTGCTCTTGAGACCAAGAGACAGCTGTACAGAGGTCAGGCTCCCTGGGGCGACAGGTACGAGAAGGGCAGCAACCCTAACTTCCTGGGGTGGGAGAAGAGAAGGACGAGTCTGGCAGGCCCTTCAGGGCATCGTTCTGCAGCAGGCTGACGCCAGGAGCAGGGCTGGCTGTTGTTTGCACATAAGTAGCACCTTGTCTCTTTACTTAAGAACTTCGTATGCAAAGGGCAAGAAATGCCTCAGGATCTGACAGATAGCCAGAGACTGGAAGAAAAGTCTGGAAGGAAAAGCCAGGCTGGTCACAGGGCACCTTCAGGGAAGCCTGGGGAGGAGGAGGGAAGGTCAGTCATGGCCTCTTCTTAGGGAATGTGGGGAAGGGAGGTAAGCAAACCTGCTGAGGTGAGTCTGGGAAGGCAGAGGGATGAGAAGCAGTGTGGGAAGGGGTGTCCCATGCTAACCCTAATTTAACTCTTACAATGTCTTAGCTGTTCAATGAACACTGTTGACAAATAGTTGAGCAGAAGAATGAGTGAATGAATGAATGATGATGATACGGACAGGTTCTTCTCCACTTCCTCTCCCTCCTGTCCTGCTCTCGACTAGATATCCTTCATTTTGACATAGAGGAAAAACAGAACATTGCTTAAGAGTATGGCATCAAGGGGATGCGAGAGTCAGTCCAGAAGAGGAATTTTCTGCTCTTTCCAAGTGCCCATCTGGCCCATGCTGGGCAGCCTCCTGGACTGGTGGCACCTGGGGACCAGAAGGGGAAGGCATGGAAGACAGTTATTGGGTTTTTGCCAACAAGCACTCATTTCCACATCCTTTGTGGTGAGAGCACTGAAAATTTCCTGGGTAAGCCACCTATCTAAGATTCTTAGTCCGTGTGCTTAGATGGAGAGCTGATTTCACACCAGCTCTAGGGATGAGAATGTGATATGGGTCTGACCACACCCCACTCTATACTCCTGAACCCCAGCTTCTGGTTCAGGGGAAGGCAAGTGACCCAATATGGGCTAGCAACCTGAGGACTTCTGTCTGAACAGTGAATGAGAGATGTTTTTTTGCATTTTTCTTCAATTCTAGAAAAACATTACATGGAAACTAAAAATGAAGCCAATACAGCAGTAGGCAGAGTCAGGAGACGGAGAAAAACTAAATCCTCATGACATAATTGGAGCCCTAAATGTACTTCTTCTAGACTTTTCCAGTATGTGAACCAGTATTTAATGTCCAACTTGGCTGTCTGTGTTTCCATGAGATCACAGAGAATGACCTAGAGCTGGGAGGTGAGGCAGGTGTTTTCAGCAGCAAAGATGGACAGAGCTCACATTTGGAGGGCCCAGGAAGGTGGTACCCATGTGGACTTCTTGCTGGGCAAAATGTTGAGTACTACACTTTGAGGAAATAGAGGGTTACTAAGGAGGCTGCTGTCGGTCACAAAGTTGGGGCTGGTGGAGCTGCTGGTCCAGACCAACTCTTCCAAAAGAAGGAGGGTGTGGGTGGGTGTGTGTGTGTGTGTGGTGTTTTTTTTTTTTTTTTGCAGCTGGCTGGTATGGGGATCTGAACCCTTGCCCTTTTGGAAGGGAGACTCCAGCCCAGGGGACTAGAGGCAGTCAACCTCACCCCCAGCCCCACTCTGCCTTCAGTCTGCAAACAGAGGCAAAGGGAAGAAAAGCCAGCCTAATGAGGGAAAGAAAGGAGCACTCCTGAGGATCTACTGTGTGCTGAACAGCAGACCTGGATGTAAGTCCCAGCTTGGCATGGCCACTCCTGTTGTGGGACCTTGTGACAAGTGCTTAGTAAACATTAGAAAGCTGATAAAGTCTGCCTGCAGGACTCTGCTGAAGGTGAGAGTGAGACTGCTTGGCCTGGACTAGGCCCTGAAGTGTGACGTGGAAGCCAAAAACCTTTAATAGGGAAGGAAAAGATAAATTTTTTAAGCCCAAAGTTGGAAAACATTAAATAAAACAAACAAAAAACCTGCCTACAGTTGTAAGGTAGGGGATGCTCTAAACAAAAGGAGATTTCAGGAGGCTTGCTCAGGAACAGGTGTGTGGGAGGGAAAAGAACTGGGCAGGGGTGTCCGAAATCCAGGTGCCCATGAGGACCTACTCCTCCATGGCTTAATGACCTTACAGGTCCCCGGGGCACTATCATGGGAACTAGGTATTGGAAAGACTCCTAGAAATCACTATGTCCAGTCATCTCATTGTGAAGATGAGGAAACTGAGGCCCAGGGAGAGGAAGGGACTTGGCCATGATCACTCAGTGGCAGAGCTGGGAGGGGAACCCAGCTCACTCCACGATTTCCCAACTCTAGAACCTTGGGGGTGTTAGTTAACACTGTCATGCCTCAGTTTCCTCCTCTGTAGAATGGGGATAATAATAGTCCCCGACTCATAAAGCTGTTTGTACGTTTACAGGACAACGTGTGCACAACACTGAGCGTCATGTCTGACATACAGAAAGCAGTCACAGTATGTTAGCTTTGGAATTTTCAGACCACTCAGGAACTTCTCCCTCAGTCTTCCCATATCCCCGAGCAAAGAATCCAGATGGCAGTTTGGAGGCTGGACCACCCTAGCCCCACCCCAGCCAAATTCCTTCCAGGCCACCTTCAGGAAGGGCCCTGTGAAGGCCCTTTCCTAGCATGTCATTTCTTTCTTTGCATTTCTCTAGGGAGCCTGCTTGGACAGCTACTTCTCAATCCTTTCCGGATGGAGCCTTTGTATTTCCTCCTTGGAGAAGCCCTTGTTTGTGATGGCCGTCACCCCCAGCTGGCAAGTAAGCGTGGCTCTCTCTGGCCTGGCCAACATCGAGGTGGGATAAAGGCAGGCCTGTGCTCACGGCCAAGCTCCCACCCCACCCCGGAACTCCTTGAGAGGTGTGCTTCAATGAAAGGGACAGTGATGTGTAGCCCTTCCCTCTGCCAGCAGCTCTCCCCATCCGGCCATGGATTAAATGAACCTGGGTAAATGCCCAAGCGGAATATAAAGCCTGCAAACATCCTGGGGCACACCCCTCCTTGGCAGAAAACAGTAGAGAGGGTGAGGGTGACGGCTCGGGTCTCCCCAAGCTTCACCTACCTGGGCTTGTGCACATGTACACATGCACACAGCAGTCATGTCTCCTGAGCTCAGGAGCCAACTCTTCCACTTGCCAGCTGTGAGCCCTGCACACATCACTTCCCCTCAGTGCCACATCCCCCCACCTGTTTAGTGGGGCTGACAGCAACACCCACCCCACAGGGGCTGGGGGAGAAAAGGAGCTCAAGTATACCAGATGTTTGCACAGTGCTTGGATATAGCAGGTGCATGATACTCTGGTATCATGGTAGATACATCGAGTAGTTAAATCACTGTCTCTGACCCTCCAGACCAGGTTAGATCCCAGCTTAATAAGCCCATGGCCCCTCTGCTCCTCCTTCCCAGCTCTTCACAATCACTTACAGTCTTTCCCTGTAGAGAATGACATCCACAAGGGCAGGGATCAGGACTGTTTAGGTCACTGCAGTATCCCCGGTGGACAGTGGACAGAATAACTCCTGGTGCATAATGATGACAATGAATAGGGATTTTGCTTTTGGACTGAATTTGCTTGACAGTGACACTATAAATTTAAAAATCATCAGATTTCACCCAGGCTAATAAATAAGACAGATCCTCACATAAATTCCTCCTCACCTTCTCCTGAGCCCTCCCCTGACACAGAGAGTGAGGGTATCTCAGGGAACATGAAGCCTGTGTCCAGATCAGGCCACCAACTGACAGAATGGCAAAAACAGGGTTTTAGTTCCACATTAGCCAGGCACCCACAGACAGGTCATAAAAGAATGAGCAAGGACTTCACATGACCTTTTCCCCAACACTAGCATCTCAAAGAATGGTCCACGAAGATGCTGGCACAGCAGCCAGGATCTGCGGCACAGAATTCCAAACTCTCTCTCTGGGTGGGCCGGGGTGAGACTGGAGGTGGTGAATCTGAAGCAGGGAATGTGCCCCTCTGAGCAAGATGGGCTGAGTAAGCAGTGGAACTGCCTCCCTCCTGGGGTCTGCCTTGGGGGAATGTGTGACCTAAACCAGTTAAATCACAACTCACAGCATCCCAGGAAACAGCATGGGGGGGGGGACTCCAAAGCTGGTGCAGCTGAACTGGAGAGACCTCTGAGGAGGAACCTTGTCACTCAGTGGGTTGGGGCACTGCTAATGCCCGGGGATGATTTCTGAGGCTCCCACCAGGAAAGTTAGGAGAAACCCAGAGGACAAGCCCAGTGTCAAAGATTCAGAATGACTGTCTTGCGACTAGGGAAGCAATGCCTGCCAAAGACAGGAGGCTGCA
>NW_007726891.1:258295-274499 GCF_000696425.1 Galeopterus variegatus
GCACTGCTAATGCCCGGGGATGATTTCTGAGGCTCCCACCAGGAAAGTTAGGAGAAACCCAGAGGACAAGCCCAGTGTAAGATTCAGAATGACTGTCTTGCGACTAGGGAAGCAATGCCTGCCAAAGACAGGAGGCTGCAGGCTCATTCCCTACTCAGCTCAGCTCTTCTTGCCCTGACCAGCCCCCCAGACTCTCAAGAGACCCCCAGAATGTCTGTCCAACGCCCCAACGTCAGAAGGCAGGCATCTGGGAGACGGGGTAAAACAGTGCCTGACACTAATGAAACAGCTCCTAATCAAATCGTTTTACATGGAACCAAACATCCATTGTTGCATTAAAAAATAAGGCATGTCTGTCAATCATTTCTAAACTGCCACCAACTGATGGAATAATCTCAAAGAGCATACCAACTTGGGCCCTGGGAGGTCCCCGACTTTTGCTTTTTAACTGATTCTAACTAGTCACACAGGTTTCTCAACAATGGCTCACCTGAATTCCTCTGCTCATAGCAAACAGGAGGTATTCAAATAAGTTGTGTACTCTGCGTGCATTTATTCTCTCAACAAGCACTTCAGGCATGCCTACTAAATGCAAGGTGTGTGCTAAGTATCCTGTTACAGTGTTTTTGCACCTGTAAAATATGGACTTCCAGTCTAACTCCATATCTGCTGACACTGGTCAACAAGAACCTGCCCTTCCCACACCCTTCTCCTCCTTTTTACATCAAACACAAGGCATCCAGTTAATCTCAGGCAGCAGCGGGCTTCAGGTGGCTTGACAGCTGGGGCTGTGGCATTCCACAAGCTCTTGTGGGTGCTCCTCTGCCATCTGATTCTGTTATGAGATGGGGCTGGTCACTTCTCCCTGCCCAGGTGCCTTACCGAGCCTTTGCATGCTGGTAATACTCTTATTCTCAACCTGAGATGGTCCTGAGATGCCACTGTAGACCTTGAACTTGGATGCAGAGTGTCACTGAAGTTATGAACTGCAGCTCCACAGAAAAACTGGATCAGAGGATAGTTTGAGGACTGGCTGTTGGGAAGGTGTGGCAGCAAGACCGGCTGAGAAGATGCCAGTGGAGGTGATGGCAAAAAGTGTCTTCAGTTCCAAAAAGTTGTTGGATCAGTGTGATGACCAAGAACTCAAGGCTCCTGGAAGAACTGCTACACCCCCAGTGTATGGTCAGCTTCTAGCTTTATATTTGCTCCATAATGACATGAATAATGCAAGCTATCTTTGGAAAAGAATACCACCTGCTATAAAATCTGCAAATTCTGAACTTGGAGGAATTTGGTCGGTAGGGCAAAGAATCCGGCAGAGAGATTTCCCTAGCAGCACTCACCCACAGGTCTGAGACGGTCCAGCCAATCGCGGAAGGACTCAGAGGTGCAATAAGGAGCTGAGACTTCCCCCTGGTCTCTCAAGCACATACCTCAATAATCACCAATGATTTTGCAGCCTTTGCTGGACTCCTGCAGAAGAGGCTGTGAAAAGTATGTGAGAACAAGGATGGCAAGCAGACTCCACCACCAGGAGGGTTCTGCCCAGAAAGCCAGTTGCAGGGGCCCTGATGTTTCTTGTAACAGGTTTATTCCCTTCTCAGAGTCTGAGCCAGTGCCCCCAGTCCCTGACAAACTCAGTCAGCCAGACTGACTGATTACATGGCTGTCCTTGAAAACTGATTTCTCCTTCTGAGTTTAAGATGCACTTTCAGAATTGGGCATACTGACAAATATAGAAATGTAATATTTTTATTTTCAACTTACTAGATGGGTTAAGCACCTCAGTATTCCTTGCTAAGTATGTGATAAAATACATATATAAAGTTTATTATATATATTTTGTTCTTAAACATTTTGCTGAACAGTTGTTGAAACAATTCTCATTTTGTGTAAAATTTAACAATTTGGATGGAGCCCGACAGTATTATGTGGTTAGCTTGTATTTCCTAGTGACTCATAAAGCAAGCTCTCCCATTTCATGTAGAACAGTGGTTGTCAACTGTCTTTTCTCTGCCCCAGCACACACCACGCTCCCATCTGTACCACTGGTTATAGTTGTAGTGATTCATTTGAGGTTTAAGGAGGACTTAAAATTCAGGGCAGAATGTAAATTGCTCGGGATTGTGATTTACCCTCTTTGGAGAATATGCTCTTTTTTCTCCCCACCTCCTGAGAGTCACTAATGTGGAATACAGAAATATAGCTGAGGAACAAAGAGACCGTTTCCTTAGTAAACCAGCTTGTTAATTTTAGAGTTTTTCCGATAGTGTCCACTGCTGGCAGTGGAGGGCGTGCCATGAAAACACAACTTAATTTAAGACATTCATGACAAGTATTAAGTTGTAATGTCTCCTTTCAGAAGAAGGGAAAAGTTAACATGGAATGCATTATATGGGGAAAGAAGCTATTACGGTAAGTGATACTCTTCGTACAACTATCCCACAGCCTATTGGCTGCTTATATTTGTCTCTTGTTTCAAGTTCTGCTTTTTTGGAGAAATAATGAACAAGTCTTTCATTCTTTGTGTGACAGCCCTCTGAATATGTGAAGTTGTTTATTGCATCTTCAGGTTAAAACATTCTTTAATGGTTTTATTTTGCATTTATTCAATATTTAATTGAATTCTTAAAAAAGAAAAAAACTGGGCCACAGATGAGTAAAACAAATTGCGGTGAAAACCATGAACACCACCACTTGGTGCTAATAATAATAAATGCTTGCATAGGATGTGCAGGAACTAATCTAAGCTCTTTACCTCAACTACCTCATTTAATCTTCATGAAAAGCCCATGAGTTAGTGATTAACATTATTTCCTTTATGTAGGTGGGAAAGATCAAGACTCCAAAAATGTAATGATCTTACCAAGGGTCACATAGATTGTACAAGTAGATGCTGGGATTCAAACGCAGGCACTCTGACTTCACAGCCTGCTCGCTTAATCATGGGAAATTCAATAACTGGATATTTATTACCTTGATCCCTGTACTTATAAAATCATTTAGTGAAACAAGAGTCATCAAAACATGAAAACTTAACTCATGAACTGAGCACTTATAAAATTGGTTGCTATTCAAATATCACTCCCCATCAGTGTCCAACCCAACCCATCAACATTTCCAGTCAACATCTTTATGGGTCGGCTGGGTGTCTTAGCATCTGACAGAGCAATGCAAATACAATGCACATCTGCTGAAAAGGAAATCGCTAACATTCTAAAAGAAGCAGGATTTCATGGAGCTGGTGAAAGTGATGTTGAAGAACTACTCAAATCACACCCAAGGAGTGGTAGTTACTCAGTTAACAATGGAGCGAGGAGAAGATCCACCAGAAGGAATAAGAGACAACAGGCCCTTCAAAAAAGGATTTTAATGGTAATAAGGGATTTTAAAATCCCTTACTGGGAAAAAAACCCTTATTTCCCATCATTAGGAAAACTGATGAAGCTCTCAACAGTATTTTGCAAAAACTGACCTGCCTTATAAGCCTGCTGAGAAAGTTAAATGAGAAGAGAAACCTGATTGTGCTGAAATAATTATGCAAAACATAATTCAGCACTTTGTTTATACTAAAAATGGGGGCATAGTTGCAGCTATTACTTAAATTTTATTAAATATAATATAAAATACACTTCTTGTCCATACTTTTTAGCTTTGTCTCTCAAAATAATGGCCTAAATCAAATCCCCCCCCCCAATATTTACTATAAATGTTTGACCTCTATTTTAAGTCTTTCTTCTAAATGAAACATCTTCTTGGAATATACAGCCTCCCGTCCCCACCCCTCCTCCCAGCCACACACACTGCTTTGTCAAGTCATCCCTGCTTAACACATTGCTAAGGCTGGAGCAAGAACACTACCACCTCAGAGATGCTGAGAGTTTCCCCCCTTTTCAGAACTTTCGTGTCTATTGTCTCATCTGATGTCTTCAAGAGCTCCAGGAAATGAGGAAACTCTGTTTTCTCCCCCACATGTGTATCTCATTTAGTAATTTGCAAAGATCTTATCACATCTAACTTACCTTGACCCACAGGACAATTCTGCAGGAAAAAGTAATGCTCAAATTTTACAGATGAGAAAACTGAGGTTGAGATTTAAAGAACATCCCTGAGGCTCCATAACTCATTGCTGGAGTCTTGGGGACTGGAACGCAGGTTTTCACTGCTTGTTTGTTCCCATGGGTACCCACATCTGTCAAGCGTGGGGAGGACGAATGGAAGTTCTGCAAGCTCATGAACATTTTTTCAGGCCAATGAATTCTTTTTAGAAGCTATCTGCAGGGTTGCCTTAAAACATTCAAACATATCTCTTTCCTTTCACAGACACAGTCCAAGGTCTTTAAGCAAAACAGTGACAATTAATACATTTCTACTGCCTGAACGTGACTGTTCTGGGTGGAAAATGAGTATCAGAAGAGCTCTAGTTCAAATGCTCATAACGTATAGGCCTGGCAAGCCCCGGCTTGGGTGTGCTGCAAGACAGCTTGTCAGCTACAGGGTAGAGATGTAGCAGTGTTCTCTAAGGCCTAACTGAGTAGAGGAAGCAGCACAGAAATTATTCAGAGATACCATTAGTGGAAGACTGAGTGAGGGCAATGGGGAAAAAAAAAGTCTGAGAGGTCTGAACCCTCAAGGACTAGGAAGAAATACCTTGGAAGCAAAAGTTCAGCCCTTGAAGTATAAATCAGCAACTCCTTTGGGACTAGCTTTCTGCTGCTGCTGATAAACAGCTGGGTGTGGTGGAGGCAGGGGATGTTCTAGAGTCATGCTGCCCTGAGCTCTGTGACCTTGGGCAAGTTATTTCCCCTCTTTGAGGCTTGGTTTTCCTCATCTGTAAAATGGGATCATCACTTCCACCTTTTGTGAAAAGTGTATGCAATAATGTGGATGCACAGTTAGTATGGTGCTTGCCTCATAATAAACACTGAAGACATCAAGGCTATCATGAATAAATTCAAGTTCAGGGCACATGACGGCATTCAATAAATGTTAGGTCCCTTCATCAAGAAGGTATTTCTGTATCCCCTAGCACAGGGGACTTCATGTCCTTTAAAACTATGACTACAAGTTTTTGCAAACAGAAAAGGGAAGTAAAGTTGGAAAAATTTGGGTGCATGTTTCCTATCTGCAATGGAAATGCATGCAGACTCCCAAGCTTTTAGGGCTGGTGTGGCACCCTGCAACAAGAACTGCAAGCTCCTGGGAGCCCCGTGATTCCTTGGAGGATAAAAACAGGAAGGAATCACTGTTAACATTGGAATTGGAAACACTCTGGGCTCTCTGCCCAGTGTCCAGACACATGTAACCGGCAGTGGGCACCTGGATAAGCCCTCCGGCCCAGAAGAGTGAAAATGCTTTGGAGCTCCCCACAGTGCCCCCATCCACCCACAGAATGAGCTGTTTCCGCAGCACTTTCATCCTCTCCTTCTTTGCTCAAGAATCTACAATGGCTCCCAGTAATTTAAGGGGATCCTGCTCTGCATCTTCAAGGCTCCTCCACATCTACCCTTTGGAATTGCTCTCCCTTTCCACGGACCCCCTCCTTCACATGGTGTGGTCTAGTCACTGTGTCCCTTCCCACCTCAATGTCTCAGTGCGTGCGTCTTCCACGACTCCTTACCCTGCCCCTGACCACATCAATTTATGCCTCTCTAAATCCTACTAAACCTCTAGGGCCTCCATGAGGTCTACAGGAATCTCTGTCTGCTTGAACCCTGTCAGCATGAATTCAACCCCACATCTAATTTCACGCTTAAAACATCCATGCATGTGTCACTGGCTGAACTGTCAGCTCCTGGGAGGCAGAGTCATGCCACGTACTACTGTGATTCACCCACAGCACCTCACACTGAGCCTCTGATCCAGCCAAATGCCTGCCCGGCTGCTGATAGTCTGATTTTTGCTCTATAGCTCTACCTTCCATGGTCTCTCTCCCAGTCAGCTCCATCAACCCCCCAAACTTATTACCCTGATTTTTATGTTTTCCCTCTCCCTTCCTCTGCTTCAAACAATTCAGGACATAACTAGGCCGGCTGGACGCGAGGTATGTCAAATCCTCTCCACACCTGAAAGTCGTTCCACAAGCCCCCACCATTGCCCGGGGTGCCAATTTCAGCATCTGATGAAGCACTTGGAACTAGAGCCCTGAGTACAGGAAGCTGCTTCCTCCCATTGCACATGGTGGTGTCTGACACAGGCTGATTCTGAGTGCTGAACCTGGCTACATGGGGCAGGGAACAGCATGGCTCTAATTGCACTGAGCAATCATAATTAGCTCACAATGCCTGCTCCCGGACCACTTGGGGAAATCGGGGTGGGCTCCAAAGCCGCTATCAGGAGATAACAGGGCTTTCTTCTGTTGCCCAGGGATGAATCACCAGGGCCCTTTCATGGCTCACTTAAGAAGGGTCCTGGGAAAGACCTGGCTGTCCAAACACCTGGCAGGTGTGTATCTGGTGACTGAGACCTTACTTTTTCCCAAATCCATTTTTCATCAGCAAATGACACCTGCACCCCTTTGAAGAGGAATGGATATTCTCCCCTATTTGAAAGACCAGTTACCTGGAGGAAAGATGAAAAACACCACTCTAGGTTTAGATCTGAAGCATACCAGCCTTTTGATGTTTAAGATGAGAGGTGGGGATTGAAATCTGGGTGTCTCAGACTAGACATTCATAATATCTGACAGCAAGGTATGTTCCTGCCTGGTTCCTCAGCTGGAGAGATTTTTCTCAGTCAGCACTGCCCTTAGGTCCCATGATCCATGGAGCACTGTGCCTATTATGGGTGCTAAGTAAATGCTTGATGTCTGAAGGATGCATACTATACTGGCCTACCCTTGAGGGCTTGCACAATATAAAGCTTCTGCTTTCCTTCCCTCTGTCTCTGCCTGATCCTAGCATAAACACCTCTTCTCTAGGGAAGCCTTCCTTCCCTGGCCTCTGTGATAATGACATGTGCAAGGCCCACCAGCCCACCTGCCAGAACCTTGGAATGCTCCCCTGTAACCCTTAATACAGCTGCCACACTAGTTGTTTCCTGTATCTTTTATTATAGCATTGTCATCTCCCTGTAAGCTTCACAAGGGCAGGAACATGTCTGCTTTGTTCTGCCTGGTCTGTCTGGCTCCTTGCACAGTAGCTGCTGTGCAAGAAGCCCTCAGAAGAGGTACTGATTAAGAGCCAGACTGTCTGAGCTCTAATTACAACCCCGTCACTTACTAGCTGTGTGGCCCAGGACAATTACTTAATCTTTCTGTGCCTCAGTGTCCCTACATGTAAAATAAGTATGAGAATAGTACCTACCAGATATCCAAGAAAAATAAAAATGTAAGTACACACAAAAGCCTGCACATTAATGTTCACGGCAGCTTTAATTCATAATAGCCAAAAAGTGGAAATGATGCAAATATCCACCAACTGATGAATGGATAAACAAAATGTGGCCTGTCCAAACAATGGAATATTATTTGGCAATAAAACGGAATTAAATACTGATATATGCTACAATATGAATGACACTTGAAAACATTATGCTAAGTGAAAGAAGCCAGGCACAAAAAGTCACTTATTGTATGATTCCATTTATATGAAATGTCCAGATGCATGGGGTCCTAGGCAGGAGCTGTGGACAGCACAGTGCTACCCACCTGGCAGAAGGCAGGAGCAAGCCAAAAACACCACATCCACATGGGTGGCCCACCTCAGCCAATGCCATGGCCATGGCTGCCACAAAGGAGGCTTGATGCCACAGCAGCAGCCACAGCCATCATGCAGGCAGCCCAACAGACACTTAACTGCACTGACACAAGGAGAATCACCAACAGAGACTGGAAAAAGAAGTGGAAGTCTCTCTCCTCAAAGCCCACTCCAGAGTAACAGAAGAAGCAACTGCTCTACCATATTACCAGACATCAACGTAGAGATACTAGAAATACGAAAATCCAAGAAAATACACCACTGAAAGAATACAGTAATTCTCAAATACCAACCCTGTAGAGCAGGAAACCCTTCAAATGACTGAAAAGGAATTCCAAGCAACAATCTTAAGGAAACTCAACAAGATATGAGAAGATTCAGACAACATAATGAAATGAGAAAAAAATCCAGGATATGAAGGAGGAAAATTACAAAGAGATCAATACTGTAAAAAAGAATGTAGCAGAACTCATGGAACTGAAAGACTCACTCAACAAAACAAGCAAACAAACAAAAACCATAACCGAGAGCATACGCAGCAGGCTAGAACAAGCAGAAAAAAGAATTTATCATCTTGAAGATAGTCTTTTCAAAATAAACCAGGTGGACAAAAAAAAGGAAAAGAGAATTTTTAAAAATGAAGAAAACTAAGAGAGCTAGCAGACAACCTTAAGCACTGAAACATTCAAATCATGGCTGTTCCAGAAGTGAAGAAGGGAAAAGTCACTGAAAACCTATTCAGCAAAATAATAATGGAAAACTTCCCAGGTATAGGGAGAGACATGGACCTTCAGATCCAGGAGGCTCCAATATCCCCAAACAGATTCGATCCAAAAAGATTCCCTCCAAGACACCTTATACTGGCAAAGCTCAAAGACAAAGAAACAATTCTAAAAGCAGCAAGAGAAAAGTGTCAAGTCACATGTGAGGGAGCCCCTATCAGACTAACAGCAGACTTGTTAATATAAACTCTATAGGCCAGAAGAAAATGGGATGATATATTAAAAATACTAAAAGAAAAAAAAACTGCCAGCCAAAAATACTATACCCAGCAAGGGTATACTTCAGAAATGAGGGCGAAATAGTGTATTTCCCAGTCAAACAAAAACTGTGGGAGTTCACTACCACATGACCAGCTCTGTGAGAAATCCTCAAGGGAGTCCTGCATCTGAAATCTGAAAAACAATAATTACTACTATGAATACACAAAAAGAACAAAACCCACTGGTAGAAGAAAAATGAAATGAGAAAGAGAAAGAAACTAAATCTTACCACCTCAAAAAACTAACAAACATCAAAGACAAACAATAAAAGGGGGAAAAAGGAACAAAATATATTTAAAACATCCAAATGAAAATTGATAAAATGCCAGGAGTAAGACAATACCTTTCAATCACAACTCTAAATGTAAATGGATTAAATCCCCCACTCAAAAGACAGACTGGCTGATTGGATTAAAAAGCTAAACCCAGCTATATGCTGTCTTCAAGAGACTCACCTTACCTGTAAAGACACACAGACTAACAGTGAAGGGATGGAAAAAGATATATTACACAAATGGAAACCCAAAACAAGAAAGAGTAGCTATTCTCAGATCAAATAGACTTTAAACCAAAAAACATAAAAAGAGACAAAGAAGGCCATTGTATAATGATAAAGGGATCTATCCAGCAAGAAGACATAACAGTCATAAATATGTATGCACCCCACACTGGAGTACTCATATATATAAAGCAAACACTATTAGGCCTAAAGAAAGAGACAGACCCCAAAATGATAATAGTAAGGGACCAGAACATCCCTCTCTCAGCATTGGACAGATCACCCAGGCAACAAATCAACACAGAAACACAGGATTTAAACTACACTTTAGATCAACTGGACCTGGCAGATATCTACAGAACATTTCATCCAACAACTACAGAATATACATTCTTCTCACTAGCACATGGAACACTCTCCAGGATAGACTACATGTTAGGTCATAAATCAAAGTCCCAAAAATTTTAAAAAATCAAAATCATTTCAAGTATCTTTTCAGACTACAATGGATTAAAACTAGAAATCAATAACAAGTGAAAATCAGGAAACTATACAAATACATGGAAATTAAACAACATGCTCCTGAATGACCTATGGGTCCAAGAAGAAATTACACAGGAAATCAAAAAATATGTCTTGGAACTAATGAAAATAAAGATACATCATACCAAAACATGTGGGAGACTGCAAAAGCAGTACTAACAGAGAAATTTAGTGCACTAAATGCTAAGATCAAAAGAATAGAAATATTTCAAATAAACAACCTAACTTTACACCTCAAAGAACTAGAAAAATAAGAACAATCCAACCCAAAATTGGTAGATGAAAAGAAATAATTAAGATCAGAGCAGAACTAAATGAAATAGAGACCCACAAGACTACACAAAAGATCAACAAAGAGTTGTTTTTTTAGAAGATAAACAAAATAGACAAGCCATTAGCTGAGCTAACTAAAAATAAAAGAGAGAAGACCCAAATAACAAATATCAGAAATGAAAAAGGAGACATTACAACCAATACCTCAGAAACACAAAGAATCATTAAAGACTATTATAAACAACTGTCTGCCAACAAATTTGAAAACACAGAGGGAACGGATAAATTTTTGGATGCATTCAAACTACCAAGACTGAACCAAGAAGAAATAGAAAATGTGAACAGATCAGTAACAGGCAATGAGATTAAAGTAGTAATTGGCAGTCTCACAACAAAGAAAAGCCCAGGACCAGATAGCTTTACTGCTGAATTCTAACAGACATTTAAAGAAGAATTAATACTAATTCTCTTCAAACTATTCTAAAAAATTGAAACAGAAGCCATTCTCCCTAATTCATTCCATGAGGCCAGCATTACCTTGATACCCAACCCAGGCAAAAAGATACAACAAAAAAAGAAAACTACAGGCCAATATCTCTGATGAACATATATGGAAAAATCCTCAACAAAATATTAGCAATTAGAATACAGCAACACATCAAAAAATTATAGACAATGATAATGTGGGATTCATCCCAGCGATGTAAGGATGGTTCAACATATGCAAGTCAATAAATGTTACACACTAAATCAACAAAATCAAGGACAAAAACCATATGATTTATGATTACCTCAATAGACAGAGATAAAGCATTTTACATAATTCAACATCCCATCATGATAAAGACTCTCAGCAAATTAGGTATAGAAGGTAAGTATCTCAACACAATAAAAGCCATATATGACAAACCCACCAATATCAACCTGAATGGGGTAAAACTAAAAGCTTTTCTCTTAAGAACAGGAACAAGACAAGGATGCCTACTCTCACCATTCCTATTTAACATAGTACTGGAAATACTAGCCAGAGCAATCAGGCAAGAGAGAGAAATAAAGAGCATCCAGATGGGAAAGAACAAAGTCAAAATGTCCCTCTTTGCAGATGACATGACCCTATGTATAGAAAAACCTAAAGACTCTACCAAAATACTCTTAGAGCTGATAAACAATTTCAGCAAAGTTTCAGGATACAAAATCAACATGCAAAAATCAGTAGTTTTTTAATACTCCAATAACCAACTATCAGAAAAAGAAATCAAGAAAGCAAGTCCATTTGTAATAGTCACCAAAAAACAAAATACCTGGGAATCAATTTAACAAAGGAGGTGAAAGATCTCTACAATGAGAACTACAAATCACTAGTGAAAGAAATTAAAGAGGACACAAAAAGATGGAAAGATATTCCATGCTCTTGGATTGGAAGAATTAACATTGTGAACATGTCCACATAACCCAAAGCAATCTACAGATTTAATGCAATCCCCTTCAATATAACAATGATATTTTTCATGGAAATAGAAAAAACAATCCTAACATTCATATGAAACAACAAAAGTAAATCCTGAGCAAAAAAAAAAAAAAAAAAAAATCCAAAGCAATCATAAGCTTAAAAAAAAAATAAAGCTGGAGGCCTTATACTACCTAACTTCAAATTATACTACGAAGCTATGGTAACCAAAACAGCATGGCAATGGCATAAAAACACTCACACCAATGGAACAGAAAAGAGAATCCAGAAATCAACCCACATACTTACAGCCAACTGATCTTTGATAAGGGCAATGGAGCATGCATTGGGGAAAGGACAGCCTCTTCAATAAGTGGTGCTGGCAAAACTGTACATCCATAGGTAGAAGAATGAAACTAGCCCTGTATCTCTTGCCATATACCAAAGTCAACTCAAAATGTATTAAAGACATACATAAGACCTAAAACTATAAAATTCATAAAAGAAAACATAGGGGAAACACTTCAGGTAGTAGGACTGGGCAAAGACTTTATGAACAAGAGCCCCAAAGCATAGGCAACAAAAGAAAAAAAAATGGAATTATATCAAACTAAAAAGCTTCTGCATGGCAAAAGAAACAGTTAGCAGAGGGAAAAAAACAAACTACAGAATGGGAAAAAATATTTGCAAACTATGCATTTGACAAGGGATTAATATCCAGAATATACAGGGAATTCAAACAACTTAACAGTATAAAAAACAAGTAACCTGATTAAAAAATGGGCAAGGGAGCTGAACAGGCATTTCTCACAAGAAGATATACAAATGACCAGCAGACACAAGAAAAAATTCTCAACATCACTCAGCATCAGGGAAATGTAAATCAAAACCACACTGAGATATCATCCCACCCCAGTTAGACTGGCCATTATCAAAAAGAGAATAACAAATGCTGGTGAGGATGCAGAGAAAGGGGAACCCTCCTACTTTGTTATGGAACTGTAAATTAGTACAGCCATTATGTAAAACAGTATGGAGTTTTCTCAAACAACTACAGACAGAACTGCCATATGACCCACTGCTGAGTGTTTACCTAAAGGAATGGAAATCATCATGTTGAAGGGATACCTGCACTCCCATGTTTACCACAGCTCTACTTACAATAGCTAAGAGTTGGAACCAACCTAAATGTCCATCAATGGATGACTGGATGAGGAAAATGTGGTATATATACACAATGGAATACTACTCTGCCATAAAAAGGAATGAAATTCTGTCATTCACAGCAACTTGGATGAACTTAGAGAAAATTATGTTAAGTGAAATAAGTGAGGCCTAGAAAGAGAAATACCACATGTCCTCACTCATAAGTGGGAGCTGGAAAACAAACAAACAAACAAACAAAAAAAAAAAAAAGAAAGATACAACAATCACAATAATTCCTTGAACTTTCAAAAGGAGAGAATGGAACTGAGGCCACCAGAGGTGGGAAAGGGGGAGTGACAGGTTAGGGAGAAATTGGTAAGGGCCACAAAAAATGTTTACATTGTATAATGATAAAATTAAAATAAATAAGTAAATAAATAAAGGTAAGATACTAAAAAAAAGGATTGAAATAAAAGTTTTCTCAGGTGATTAAAAAAAAAAAGAAATGTCCAGAATAGGCAAATCTATCGAGACAGAAAGCTAAATTAGCAGTTGCCTAGGGCTGGTGGGGAGGGAGACTGGGGATGACAGCTAGGTACAGGGTTTTGGGGGGAAGGGGATGTTCTAAAATGTTCTAAAAGTGGTTGTGGGGATGGTTGCACAACTCTGTGAATATACTAAAAGCCACTTAATTGTAAGCTTTAAATGGGTGGATTTCACGGCATGTGAATTATATCTCAAAAGTGCTGTTTAATTTACATCTTTACTATTTGTAAAAGTGTTTGTTACCTAAACTAACTACATAATAATTAATACTCATTAAACCTTGATTACATGCTGGGCGCTCTACTAAGCACTTTACAAACAGTACCTTATTTCAACCTCATAGCTCAGTGAGGCAAGTACTCTATTTTCCCCTCTTTACAGATGAAGAAACTGTGGCTTACAGAGCTTACGCAACCAGCCTTAGGTGAAAGGGCTGGTAAGGGCCATAACCAGGCAAAGCCACCTGTGCCTTGAACCATCACAGACAGACAGAAGCACATTCCCCAAACCCAGAGGCCCCTGGACATGCAGTAGGAACCACTTGGCAAACACAGAAAGACAAAACCTCCTCCTTTACATCAAATGGGAGCACGCCCACAGGCCCTAAACTCATCTCTTGCATTCTCCTCCCCTAGGCACCCAGCTGTAGGGCAGCTCCTTCCCTCCCCAAGTCCCAGGACCCCTCTCAAGTCCTCCACCTCTGCTCTGGTTTCTACAAGGAGCCCAGCTGAAAACCTCCTAGCCATGTAACGCCTTGTGTCCTGGTTCCAGAGCTCCTTGCTGGGTAATTCCAGGTGTCTGTCCTCATACCTGTCAGGGGTCGTTGGCTTCCCCGGGGCCCTCAGTCCTTACAATAGCCAGGTCTGGTTTCTTAGCCCCTCCCAACATTTTTAATTCAGGAAAAATCCCTTCTAATTCGTACTCTTAAAATCTTTTTTAAAAGTAGAAGAGATCTTGTTACTTCTTGGTTAAAGGCTTTCCAGTGTTAAGGGACGCCCCAACCCCTACTGACCTTAACATATGCATTCTGCTTCTGTACAAATCGCTTGCTAAAATAAATGGGGGAATAAACAGAGTAGCATGGCCAACGCCATTTTAGGCAGCTCTGCCATTTTAGCCTGGAAAGTCCCTATGGGGAATCCAGGGTGGGGAGGGGCTACAGGGCTAACCACAAAATTAGCTTATGTATCGCTGGCTTGCTTGCATTGGCTAGATTGTGTCAGGTGTGAAAAATTCCCGCCTAGCTAAAAATAAAAGCTGCGAGAGGTTTCAACTCAGGGCTGCGCACTTCGATTGGCCTGCGTAGCCCTGGCTGCCAGAAATAAACTCTTCATTTTCCTATCACCCAGTTCTCGTGGGCAAATTTCTTTTACCCGTTGGACGTTGACCATAACACCAGTGCCCTTCCCATTGCATTTAGAAGAAAACCCACACTCTTGGCCAAGCCTAAAGACCCCTCTCCAGCCTCCTCCAGCTCCCACCATTTCTCCAAAGTTCACTCTATTCCAGAACCCAGCCCTCCTTTCTCTTCTCATACCCAGCACATTTTGACCCATACCCTCTTTTTGCATAGCTAGCTCCTGGGTTTTCAGATCTCAGTTTAACTGTCACCTGCTTATGTGACTGAGCCATCTTAATTAGGTTCCCCTCATTTATTCTCCACAATGGCACCACTGTGTGTCCTTCATGTAACTTATGACAATTGGCAATTATGTGATTATTTCTTTGTTTAGTCATTTAATCTCTGCCCATCCTCCCCCTGCCAACACACACTAGACTGTAAGATCCACCCAAGCAGGGATCATGTCTGTCTCGCTCATCATCAGGCCTGCACAGTGGGTGCTTAACATATATTTCAGGGTTTCTCGACCTTGACCTTCACTGTGAAACCTTGTTGACATTTTGGGCTGGATAATTCTTTGTTGTTGGGGACTGTCCTACGCATTGTAGGATGTTTAGCACCATCCCTGGCCTCTAACCGTTAGGTGCACCCTCCCAGTTGTGACAACCAAAAATGTCTCTCCAGACATTGCCAAATGTTCCAGAGAGGAGAGTAGCAGAGGGAGGAGGTGTGAAAATCTTTCCTAGTTAAGAAGCATGGATAGAGTTTTGGAAAGACTGAGTAAGCCAAAAGTAAGGAAAAAAGAATTCATCCAGAAGTACATACAGTTTGAGAGTGGAGTATATGCACACCAAGGGCTGCTCCCCACCACCTATAATCGTGGAGGGGGAGAGGAGAGTTACAAGATCCGGTCTCTGCAGGACCCCAACAATTTTGCCACCATCAGTGTGTGTAGATGGCTGGGTGGCTGGTAAGGGGAATACAGGATGATGTTCCTTAGATGTCACCTGATTGTTATACATAACTCAAGGTTGTTTTTAGCTCAGCGCCAATTTCTAATGGTGGTCATGGTACATGAGAAATAGCAGGTACTTTGCAATCAAGACTTGCAATAATGGCTAATATTTGTTGAGCACATACACCATCTAGTTTAAAATGGCCTGAGGTAGGCATCATCACCTTCTCCATGCACAGGAGGAACAAAAGCACAGACACGTTAGGCGTCTCGCCTAGTCACAAGTTTAAAGCAAAGGTGTAGGGATTTGAGCCAACTCGGCTTACCTATAGCTGTCCTGCACTCACTACCAATTTATATAGATTTCCTAGTAAGTCAGAACACCAACTGCACAGGTAAAATGAGGAATTTCATCTTTCTTCCCTGTAGTTGAGTCAGTGTCTAAACACACAGGAAGGGTGTTCTGGGTCATAGGCTTGGGGTCTTGAGACCACCGGGTATTGTCTTTAAAAATGAGAATGTGTCCTGGCTTGTCTCTACTGGACCCAAAATTAGAAAAGCAAAAACAGCTGATCACACTGGAAAGGCCTTTGGAAATCACCTACAGCTGAGGTTCTCAAACTGGGTTCTGTGGGGTCCACATATCTAAGGAGGCTGGGGCAGTGGGGAGTGGGGACAAAGGGAGAGGCTCACATGCCAGGGTTTGGTGCTAA
>NW_007726891.1:274868-278671 GCF_000696425.1 Galeopterus variegatus
GAAGCAAAAACAGCTGATCACACTGGAAAGGCCTTTGGAAATCACCTACAGCTGAGGTTCTCAAACTGGGTTCTGTGGGGTCCACATATCTAAGTAGGCTGGGGCAGTGGGGAGTGGGGACAAAGGGAGAGGCTCACATGCCAGGGTTTGGTGCTAAGATTCCACTGGAAGAAATGGCTCCACTGCTAAAAAATGTTTGAAATCCCCGGAGAGGGTCCGCTATCCTCATTTTATAGCAGGGGAAACCCAGGACAAGAGAGGAAAAGTGATCTGCTCTAAGCAAAACAGACTCTGCTATTCCCTTGGGGGGTGGGGGAAGCAAAGGCTTTGTGGCTGGATGGAGATGTTTGAATCCCGGTTTTGCTACTTAAGTAATTTCTCTAAGCCTCAGTTTAGTAATTTGAGAAATGAGAGTAATCACATCGTCATCATGTTTTATAAACAAATGAACTAATGAGTGTGAAGTGCTAGGAAGAATGTAAGTGGTAAAGTGCTGGCTGTCAGGGCTTCTTGGAGGTGGCACAGTGGTCAGAAGAAAGACTTGGGAGCTGCTGGATGGCTCTATGTTCAACTCCCAGCACTTCAGCCCCGAGCTGTGTGACTACAGGCAGATCATTTCAATTCTCTGTGTCCTAATTCCTCACCTGTTTAATTGGCATAAGAATCCCTCACATACAGGTGTGCAGGGAGGCCCAGTTCATATGAAGCATGCAAAGTGCTTAGTACATTGCCTGGAACACAGATGCTCAATAAATACTTGCTATGTTCATCAAACCACTTTTTAACTTCTGACACGTCATTAGGGGAACTGCTACCGGGATATTTCCATGAGTGTTCAGGGAGTATCCAGCAGGAACCTCAACTCCTCCAAGGTGTATGCAATGCCAAGGAAGCTTGGAAGATGCACCTGCACCCACCTGCAGGAAGCAGATCTGGGTGATGAGCAGAGGGTGACTTAGGAGGCCCCCACCTCACAGCTCCCTCAGAAAGAATGTGTTGCATGATTGCACCTTTTATCTAGATTTTTTAAGAGAGGGAAAAAAATAAAGGCAAGAACTTCAAGGTCAGGTTCATTTCCCTGCAGGCTCCTCCTAGGCTGCAATGAAATTTCAAGAATGCAGCCTCCAGGTCCAGCATACGTTCCCACCCTCTCAGTATCCAGGATACCAGAGGGACCTGTGGCATTCCATCCCACCAGTCAGCCTCCACGGCTGATCTCCGAGGCACTCAGTCATATCCTGGGCTGCCTCCCTGCTAGGGGCAGGGCCTGCCACTTCTTGGAAGAAGAATCATTGCTTAGTAGGAGGGTCTTTCATTCATTCATTTGCCCAACATATATGAGTATATTCAGAGTTCACTGGATCCAGGCACTGGGGATAGGATTTTATGGTAATAAAACAGCTAAAGCCTGTCCTTGGGAAGTGCAGTGGAGAAGACAGACACAGAAATAATCTGAGCAGTTCTGAAGCAGCACCCAGTGGCATGGGACAGTATATGGCAGTGAGGTCTCAACTACTCCTCAAGGTTGGGGAAGGCTTCTCAAGTAAATGATGATCAAATTCAGGGCTGAAAGATGAGTAGGAATAAATAGGTAAAGAGAGAAGGAAAGAAAATTCCAGGCAGAGGGACCAGCATTTGCAATGCTCTGAAATGCACAAGGTTGCAATGCCTGCAGTGCACCTGTTTCCAGAGTGCAGTGGGGGTCAGGGTGGGGGTGGTAGAGGTAGGCAGGGGAACAGGATGGGGCTGGAGAGGCAAAATCAGAGTCAGAGGTACATTAAGCATCCTGTGGGCCGTGTTAGGGAGAGTAGATGTTAAGGGCCATGACAGAGCAATAAAAGTGTTTTATGCTAGGGGATGGCACGAAAGTAATAAGACATCTTGGAGAACAGAGTGGAGAAAGGACAATATGATAAAAAGCAAGGAAACCACTTAGAGAACTTTAGTAGCAGTTTCCAAGTCCCCCAGATGATGGACCTGGGCTGATGGAGATTGGGAAAGCTGTGCAGGTAAAGCCAGGGTGGGCTGTCCTCTTTCCAAATGTCCCTCTCCCGCACTGTCTCCTTCAGGATGGCCCTGCAGCCATACCAGCAGTGAGCTTAGCATTTCTGGACTGATATTGTTTCAGAGCAGCCAGCCTCTCTGGGTTGCAAAGGTCACAGAAGTGTTGCCCATCATTAGGAACCTGCTAAACCTATACCTGGCCTTACAACAAGATCTGGCCAGGGAGGGGAATCCATGTTTCCCACAGAGGACTCACAGCACCAAGGGCGCATTCTCAAGCATAAAGGCTACGAAGAGACGGTCAAGGATTGTAAGGACGCATGTTTTCCAGGCACCTTTTGTGCAAAATGGGTACCACCCCACCCCTCACCCCTAGCTCCAGAGGGAGGGGAAAGTCTGTAGATGCATGTTTGATACTATGCACAGGGGAGGTGCTCAAAAATGTTTAAGGAACGATGCTAGCTGGTTTTTGGCCTGGTTAGATGGAGAATCAAACCTGGCTACCCAGCACCTGGGGTCCCATCCCCAGAGATGCTGAGGTCAGGAGGTCTGAGAGTTGAAAGGTTCCTCTACCCTAACTTTTTATAAAAGCAAAAAACAAAACATGAGCAAACAAACAAACAATAATAACCCACAAATATAAGCAACAAAATTTTGCCCTCCTTGCCCACTGGTGAGGCCCTTAAGTAACTAAAAAGTTAACATTTCCTGTGTGTCCTTCCAGAAATGTTTTCATAGATTTATCAGCATGTACGTGAACCCAGCACAAACACACGTGAATACAGATATTTATTCTGATCAAATACACACACATATACTTTAAGAAAGCATCACTTACAAACAGGACTATTTATACAACTAAGAAAAACCTTGCCAATAAGCTATGACTCGTGCTTTCTTTACCTTAGGATACTTATAGGTATTGCAAAAGCCAATTTAGACAGATTTTATTAGACGGCTGTCTTTTCCATATATAAAAAGACATGAGCGAAATAAGTTAGCTAAGGTATTCATAAGATCAAACCCCTTTTCAGCTCTGAGTCATAGGCACCTGTGTTTCTCACAGTGTCATTCTTTGTGCCACTGAATGTTGAGGCAGCATTTCTTGAAAGGGAACTCTGACAATGTCTCCATGATTTTCTTCCAAGCCACTGACAATTACTTTGAGTTTTGATTCTGGTACCTTCTTGATTTTACCAGAAGATGTCAAAGAAAGGCTTTTCAGTAAGAACAAAGATCTGTTCCTAACCCCATTTTTTAACATAGAACATACTGTTCTGAATCTCGCTGTCTGCTTCGCCATGCATTTTGGAATTTCATATCAGCACCCGTAGCTTTGCCTCTCTCTTGTCCACATCTACATGGCATTCCATTGCATGGTGTCCCCTAACTGATCTATGCAGTCCCCAGAGAGAGGTGTTTAAGCTACAGGCTGGTTTTGTTGCTCTCATTTGCAAGGCTAAGTGAGGAAGCGGCAGAGCTGCAGTTTTGAAGCATGACCCCCCTGGAGGAGTGGGGTGGGGCAGGCACTCTGATGAGCCGCTGTGTGAGTCACCCAGCTCACTTTTTGGCATTTCTGCCTTGAGGATTTGAGGCTTCTGGGGAGGTAGGGGGAGGGACTGATTGTTGAGGATTCTGGATGCACCAGCTGCTTTTTTTTTTTTTCCTTTTTTCGTGTCCGGCAACGGATCGCAACCCTCAGTGTCGCGCCCGTACGGGACCGGGACCGGCAACGGGATCGCAACCCTCAGTGTTGCACCCACACCCCGCTCAGCCAGTGAGCGGGAACCGGTCTGTAT
>NW_007726891.1:279249-280949 GCF_000696425.1 Galeopterus variegatus
GGGATCCGAACCCTCGGCGGGAGCGCCGCTGTGCTCCCAAGCGGCGCACTGTAGCAGTGTGTCACCGGGCCGGCCCAACAGCTGCTTTTTATAGTCAGAATATTCGGCAGCTTTAGGAGAGAGGACAATGAGCAGGAGGCCAAGTCTTCCCCAACTACGGGTTCCTAACTTGCAGCATCCTGTAGCCCCCAAACCTGACCTCTGCCCACCAATAGTCCCAATACCCTCACTGCCTCCTTCTCTGTTCCATGTCCCTTTTCTTCCCTGGTCAGCCCTAACCCCTTCCAGATGAACAGAAGAGAGAGAAAGGCAAAATGGGCCTCTGTGAATGAGTGTATGTGGGGACAGACGGAGGTCTTAGCTTTATTGTTCCAGGATCACCTCCCACCACCCCCTCAACCTTCTAGCACATTCCATACACAAATGGTGGGCGCCAGAGGAGTGGGGGTAACAACAGTGACCTCGGGAATGATTACGGAACACTGTGCTAAGCAAACACAATCCCAGTTAATCCTCATGATTTTGAAGGTGCCTATTGTTAGTTCCATTTTATTGATAAGAAAGCTGAGTCTCGGAGAAGACTTTGTCCAAGCTGCACCACCCACAAGTGGCCTCCCTCCATAGAACGCCCCAGTTTTTCAAGGATTTCTTCCAATGGGGTGTTTCTCAGGCAGCAAATTGAAACTGGGAAGTCCTTTTCCTAGACAGTGTGGGTCCCAGGCCAATCCCTAAGACCCTCCCATTCAATGCAGTACATTCCAGGTGCAAGGAGGGGGATCCGGCTGAGGGTGGCAGGGGAATGGAAACTTTTTTTTAATACTCTTTCTTTATAATTTACATTTTAACCCAAAACCATAGTTCTTAAGTGATACTGCTGTTCATCATTTCCCTTCCCCTTTTGTTTATCTTTCTACCCTTTTGTTTATCTTTCTACCCTTTTAATTACTGTTTTGCATGTTACTCCCATTTTCATGCACTGACCTCCCAACAGAGGAACCAGCAAGGTGGGTTTTCCTAAACTCTTCTTTCCAGTGGGTCCAGGAATTTGCAGAACACGACAAAAAAGATTCTAATTCCAAGTTCATTAGCATGGCTCGTTAATTATAAACACTCACCTCCCTGCTAACTCTCCCCCAAACACGAAAAACAGCAGATTAAGTTTTAACTTTTGCTGGCAGTACAACTGCTTCTGAAATTCCTTTTCCCCCCACCTCCTAGGATTTACAACACAAAAGTAAACATTTACACTGGTTAAGATTTACCAAAAGGAAGTGTGGCCTGGAATGCTTCCTTTGAAGTTCTGCCTCAAAAGAAGGAGCCCTTTATGTATATATATATAAAGCTCATGTTGGAAGAGAAAACCTCAACACCTTCTAGGTGATGTCGGACTTGGGCTCAGCATAACCAGGCCTTCTAGGTTTTCCACCTGAGCCTCGAAGCCATAACTCAAAACGATAGGTCTCTGCTCCAGGTTAATTAGCTTATCAGTCAGTGATGCAATTAAGTGGCCTCCTGGAAACTCAGATAGTACTCTCTTCCTGACTGAGATATTACCAAGGGGGAAGGAAAAAAAGAGTACCGTATAAAGAGGAAGCCAAAGGGGAGGACCAACTTACCAGGAGGGAAAGAGCCCCATGTCCACCTGCTTGTGCAGGACAAAGCTGATTTTCCCAAAGAGGCATGTTTGTTTTATTGGAGGT
>NW_007726891.1:281557-284050 GCF_000696425.1 Galeopterus variegatus
TTACCAGGAGGGAAAGAGCCCCATGTCCACCTGCTTGTGCAGGACAAAGCTGATTTTCCCAAAGAGGCATGTTTGTTTTATTGGAGGTGGGTGAGGGCTGGGGCACAGCCAGACCAGGGTGGATGCTGGCTGAGTTGATTGGGTGAGGAGCAGGTGCATGCAGACAGGGTCACCAGAAACTAAGGTCATGCAAGTACTTAGGGGAAAAGGAAAGTGGAGAAAATTCTCCACACTCACCTCAAGACTGCAGGCCAATGGAAATGCTCTCATAAGAGGAGGGATGACTGCAGATGTTTGACATTCATGACAATCAAACCCTTCTATTCCTTCAGTGATAGAACCTCTACCACCACCTCCCTGCGTCAAGATCAACCAATAGTCTTGACCATGTGGGGCAAGCCCTAAGCACTTGCTGTGCACCACCAAGGGAAGTAAAGACTCACCAGGAAATAGCATCGTCCAAAACCAACTCTGTTCTAGGGCCCTGCTAACTGCTTTACCTGATTAGCTTGCTCATCTTCAGAACAGCCCAGTGAGGTGATGTTATATTATGTACACTTTTTGAGTGACGTCACTGGGGCTACTAACATGGCCAAGGTTGCAAATGATGACAAAGCCCATGCGCTCTCTACTGCACTACACACCTTCCAAACAGAAGATATGTTAGAAGAAGCACTGAACTTGGCTTCCTAATTTGTAGGAGGTCCAGCTCAGCTTTTTGTTAGCTGGGAGACCTTGAGCAAGTTAGTCAATCCTCTGCAGGTGCCTCTGATCCCATTTCTGTCTTCAGCTGCAGCACTTCAGTGGGTTGTACATAGGAAGGAGGAGTCCACATCCACCCACTTGCTCTAAATTCCTGACTAATCCAGCCAAGTACTCAGAATTTATCAGCATGAAGGAAACTTATGCTGGTAAGGCTTTCCCCTCACTCCTGGGTTCTCTATAGTGTGGGAAGCATGTTCCTTCCAACATGACCTTATATTCTCATTATAACTCGTTCCAGAGTTGAGAAAGCAGTCAACTTAATGCTAGACCACATCATTTTACACTCAGGCTTTCATTAAGTGAGTATCAATAAGCATTGATGAAACTCAGCTCCAGCAAGACCTCATCTTTATCTACAGAGAGAAAGCAGATCCAGAGCTCCTGGGCATTTATTCTTGCTGCCTCCAGCTTCCCAGCATCTCATAAAGACACGATCTCACTCAGAATCTCGTGATTCTGAATTTGATCCCAGGACCATAATTACAAACCCATTTCTCAGCACTTCTGAAGCTCAATTTACCACCTTGTCGATTGAGGATGAAATGATTTACCTCAAGAGGTTTCAAGGAAGAGCCAAGGAGACCCCAAAAGGTAAATCTCTTCTAACCATAAACATTCCTGCTCTTACCATGTGCTGTTCCTGAACTGAGTCAACATCAATATGCATGTCAGAAACAAATACAAAAATACAGGACAGGGGGTGAACAAATGAACCAATCAGTAAGCAAAGAAATGGAGGCAAGGAGAGGGGGAGAGGACTGGGAAGGTCAGTGAGGACCCTGAGTGATGCTAAGATTCAGGGTTTTCTGTAAAGATCCATGAGCAATTTTTGAGAATGGGAGTCATTTGGTCTAGAAAGCCCTGTGGAAAAAAATTCCCAAAGTAGTTGCAACAAGAGATTTCTAGAAAATGATCTTGGAGTCTGGCCACCCTGATAGCTGACTGTTGCAATAGCCAGAGCAAGAAATGACACTTAACTCAGACAGTGGCTATGGGACCACAAAAGGCAAAAGAAGGGAACAGACTCAAAAGATCTCAACCACTGAAAGCTCTCAGCAACTCTGTCCCTTCAAAAATGCAGATTTGCAAGGATAATCTTTCTCAGATACTTATTTTTGTTCTAGAATATGAAATAAGACTGTCATGCTGGTGTCCTGAACCACTAATTGCTATCCCCACATTCGCCTCATTATCTTAAAACAGAAGTCATTACCCATGTCCATAGCAGTACTGTTTACAATAGCCAAAAGGTGAAAGCAACTTGAGTGCCCATCTGCAGATGAATTGATAAGCAAAGTGTGGAATACGCATACTGTGGAATATTATTCAGCCCTAGGAAGGAAGGAAGGAAATTCTGACACATGCTACAACATGGATGAACCTTAAGGACATTATGCTAAGTGACATAAGTCAGTTGCAAAAAGTTAAATACCATGAGATTCCACTCATATGAGGTAGTCAGAGTAGTCAAATACATAGAGCCATAAACATTTTCCACTATTTTTAAAAAGTTAAAAAAAAAAAAAAGAAAGTAATCATTGGTCATATGGATTGTCAATGCAAATGGGACTACCTGAAAATAATGTAATTCTTTGCCAGCCAGGCACACCCTATCTGGGACCTTGCTCCTCCTCTTCTCTTTCTAGACCTTTTCATTATTGCTTTAGAAAAAACTCCCCCCAGCCCCTCCTCCCCTGCGCCACCTGGTGCAGACTCAGCTCCTTTCAG
>NW_007726891.1:284110-286482 GCF_000696425.1 Galeopterus variegatus
TTATGCTAAGTGACATAAGTCAGTTGCAAAAAGTTAAATACCATGAGATTCCACTCATATGAGGTAGTCAGAGTAGTCAAATACATAGAGCCATAAACATTTTCCACTATTTTTAAAAAGTTAAAAAAAAAAGAAAGTAATCATTGGTCATATGGATTGTCAATGCAAATGGGACTACCTGAAAATAATGTAATTCTTTGCCAGCCAGGCACACCCTATCTGGGACCTTGCTCCTCCTCTTCTCTTTCTAGACCATTTTTATTATTGCTTTAGAAATTCTTTGCCAGCCAGGCACACCCTATCTGGGACCTTGCTCCTCCTCTTCTCTTTCTAGACCTTTTCATTATTGCTTTAGAAAAAACTCCCCCCAGCCCCTCCTCCCCTGCGCCACCTGGTGCAGACTCAGCTCCTTTCAGTGTCTGAATGGCAGGAACCAGCCTGAGGGTGGACACTGCCATCTTCTCCTGTGTCCTAGGACACCTGGAGTTCGCGGTGACCAACACCAACCCCACCCATTGCTCCAGGATCCCAGCCCTCTCCAACCTCAGGGAACATGGTCCCATGGCCTGGCTGGTATCCCATGAGAGCTGGCAGGTTCCTAAAAATTCTCTTCATGACAAGACTCAGGGGTAGAGCACCCTGTGGGAACAACTTGCAAGTGCTCCTATCAGTGGGGCCCAGGGCCTGAAGTCTCAGAGGCACAAGGAGGACACAAGTGGTCTCAATGCTGAGCACAGAATGAAGCTGTGGAGTTCAGCTTACTCCTGCCTACTTCTGTCCTTGTCACTGACTCAAAAGAGATCGGGACTGGAATGAGGAAATGGTTGGTGGATCCTTCCCCCTTGACAAAGCTGGAAAGCTTGCTCTACTGGATCCAGTCATTTATTCATGTATTTGAAGCTATCAGGTGTCTACACATTTACGATTATATCTTTTTGATGAATCAGCCTATTATTATAAAAGCTCTCTCTTTATATGACATTATGATAGGCATTCGAGTTTTCTTTTGATGGGTATTTGTATGGTGTATCTTTCCCATCCTTCTACTGTTAACCTACCTGTGTATTTATATTTAAGTGAGTCTCCTGTAGGCAGACTATACAGTTGAGTCTTGTTCTTTTTTTTCCAACCTACCAATAGCTACCTTTTAATTGGAGGCTTAGTCCACTTACTTTTAATGACTTACTGATGTAGTTGTATTTAAGTCTACTGATTTGTGATTTGCTTTCTATGTGCCTTGTCTGTTTCTTGATGTTTTCACTCCTTTTCTGCTTTTCAAAAAATTCATCCATAATACACCATGATTACATTTGCTTTAAACAATTATCTTTTAAAAATAGTGAAAAATTTAAGAGTCTTTTATATATCTGGTGTTCTGAATTTCTCATGCAGATCTAAGTTTCCTGACATTATTTTCCTTCAGCCTAAAGAATTTAAAATTTAACATTTCTTGTTGTGTAACTGCTGGTGATTCTTTCTTAGCTTTTATTTTATCTGAAAATGTCTGGATTTTGCTGTCATTTTTAAAGATATTTTTGGTTGAATATAAAATTGTACATTGACAGGTGTTTTGTTTTGTTCTCCTTTCAGCGCCTTCAAGACATCATTCAATTGTTTTTTGGCTTGCATTGTTTCCAATGAGAAGTTAGCAGTAAATCTTACCGGTCTCCTGTTTGTTACTCTCTAGCTTATTTTAAGATTTTTCTTTCATTTTTAGCAATTTGACTGTGATATGTCTAGGTGTGGTTTTCTACTTGATTATTCTGGTTTTGTTGAACCTCTTGGATCTGTGGGTCAATATTTTCATCAACTTTGGAATTTTTCAACCATTATATCTTCAAATATATTTTCTTCTCTGATCTCTTTCTCCTTTCCTTTTGAGAATCCAAATACACATTTCTTAGCCTGCTTAATAGTGTCCTACAGATCACTGAGATTCTCACCATTTTTTTCAGCTTTTTTTTTTTTCTTTCGGTGCTTCCCTTTGCATACTTTCTATTGCCATGACTTCATGTTCACTGTATTAGTCCATTTCTGTTGCTTATAACAAAGTACTTGGAACTGGGTAATTAAAAAAGAAAGAAATTTATGTGCTTACAGTTCCAGAGGCTGGGAAGTCCACAGTGCAGGGAACACATCTGGTGGCAACAGTAATGGCACAGTATCACATTGCAAAAATGGTGGAGCAGAGAAAGACAGACTCTTCACGCTCTCCTTTTAATGCCCTCAGAACCACACCTATGACCACCATTTTTAATCCATTCACTACTACACGGTCCTACAACCTAGGACGTCTTCACCTCTTCAAGGTCCCCCCTTTAAATTCCCATAATAGGACTTCCCACCCTCAACAGTTACAGTTGGGTTTAAGC
>NW_007726891.1:288335-289833 GCF_000696425.1 Galeopterus variegatus
CTAAAAAATGTAATTTTTATAACTAATTATGTTTCCAATCTCCCCCAAATTAGTGAGAAAAGTGGCAGTATTTTACATTTTTGCAAATCTCTTTAATGTATGGCTTAATAGGAGTTAGCTGAGTTCTAAGAGCTGTTTCTGCATCAAACTGTTACAGTCACATGACTTATAGCCTCTGGAAGACTCTCCTGTGCTGTTAATGCGAGAGGCTGAAGGTGAAAAAGGCAAATCATTTCTTAGTATTATCATGTTTGGCTCTCAGGGAGTTCCAGGGACCATACTTTGAGACCAAGTGGTCTAGAAAAGCCCTGGGCTGACCTTACACAGAAATACCATGAGGTATTAACTAATTACAACTGAACTATCACTTCAAAGGAAATGTATATTGCCGTATGATAGAATGTAAACACTGAACTTGGCCCCATTCAGGGACTTGGGGAATGACTACTTGAGAAACTGACTTTTTAAGCTGGACCCTGAGAAGGAGGTTAACCAAGTAAAGGTGGGGAGAGGCGGAAGTTCTCCCTTCCTTCAGCATATTTCCTCTTCTTGGCTTGCTAAGGAAATTGGGTTAGGCTTTAAAGAAGGATCAGAGAAGAGGATTACTTTCTCCCATGACATCTTCCCTAGGGGAGAGCAACCAAACCAGCAATCTGTATTGGGAAGCAAAGGGGAAGCTATAACCCAGGGTCCTTCTGATGCTCTTGGGTCAGGGAAACCTTGAGCTCTCTGGGATGAGGGCGATGTCCTAGCAGATAGAGTACTATACGGAGGCCCTAGTGCTGAGACTCAGGGCACACAGGTCTGAGGACTGTTATCTAGGTCCATAGGATGCAGTGTCCTAGTTGCTACACAAGTAGCAACATAAACCTTTAGCTAACTTCTTAAACTTAAGGCAATTAGGAGCCACTCATTATCTAGATAGTTATTTGCTTTAATAGTCAAAGGAACTATAGCAGCTACCTTTCCTCTCCATTCTCAAGCCTCGTTTCCAGTTTCTGGCTGCCACCTTTGCAAACCAAATGCTCACTCTCCAAACCAGATGCTGTCAAGTTACGGGAGGCATATGGGAGGCTGCCACTGTTCTCCTGCTGACATGCCCCACTCCACCGCGTGTGAAAACCCGCCAGGTTCCAGCCACCATCTTTGTTCATTTTCCCAAGGCCTTCGCCCCACTTGAAAAAGATTAGACAGAGAAGAAAACCATCCCTGGATGATGGAAGGCAGCAAATTGCTGTGTTCACGGACAGTAACAATGCCCAGCACTCACCAAACATATACAGTGAGTGTCGCACTGTTCTATGAGACTTATCTGTACTAGTTCATTGAATTCTCCCAATAACCCTAGAGATCAGTTCCCTTCTTATCCCATTTTACAGATGGGAAAGTGAAGCACAGAGAGGTCTGTAACTGACTCAAAGTCACCATGTCAGTAAGAAGTGGACCCAGGATTAAAACCAGGCAGTCCGGCTTCTAAGAGTCAGCTCCTTGAACACTC
>NW_007726891.1:290929-337802 GCF_000696425.1 Galeopterus variegatus
ACAAATGAATGGATAAACAAAATGTATATATATATATACAAGGGAATATTATTCAGCCTTATAAAGGCAAGAAATTCTGACACGTGCTAAAACATGGATGAGCTTTGAGGACATTATGCTAAGTAAAATGGCCAGTCACAAAACGACAAATATCATATGATTTCATTTACATGAGGTACTAGAATAGTCAAATTCATAAAGACAGAAAGTAGAATGGCGGTTGCCAGAGGCAGGGAGGAGGGATAAATGGGGAGTTGCTTTTTCATGGGTACAGAGTTTCAGTTTCCCAAGATGAAAAGTTTTGGAGAGGATCATGGTGATGGCTGCACAACGATGCGAATGTACTTAATGCCACTGAACTGTATACTTAAAAATGGTTAAAACAGTAAATTTTATATTGCGTATATTGCACCACAATTAAAAATAAATTACTTTTTAAAAAAGTAAACTAAAAAAACGTATCTGTGTAATAAACCTCAGAACGCTTATTGTTGTAATTACGGTAGAAATTATCCTGAACAATGTAATAGAAAAAAAAAAATTGGGGACTGATTACATTTCTGAACTTCTGGAACTGAGAGAACATTTGCAAACAGATTAAGTGCCGTGGACTTTCCTTGGTTCGCAAGCCAAGCCAAAGAAGTGATTAGCAGGTTTAAACTACTGATTTCTAATCAGAAAGTTTAAAAAAAAAAAAGAAAGAAATCATCCCTTGTCAAAGAGAACAGGAACAAAGGGCCAATAAGCCCAGGGGTTACACAATAAAAGCTGGATTATGCAGCGTAACAAGGCCCTTCGATCTCCCCAGCACTGCATTCTTGCATGTGAACGTGTTCTCATAAAGCAGGGATTTTCATGACATCACCGGGCTACTGCGTTGCACTGATAACGCATCATTCATCACAGTATGGTCCCTCACACAGGCAGGCAGTGCCTCTGAATGAAAACGGGGACATTTGGGAGGACATATTTCAGGAGTCATTAGCAATCATATCTCAACAGTCCCTGTGCACTTGCCTCTCCTTCTCACACAAGCCTGCCTCTTTATCTCTCCAGTGAGCTGGGATACTGGGAATACTGGATAGCAGGGCTCTTTCTGAAAAGGCCTCTGTGCTCACATTTCCAAATAGGTATAGATCCTAAGAGGGCAGGAGGCAGAGAGGTAAATAGGAGAGGGGGCCTTGGCAGGAGGAGGCCCTGGGTTCAGTGCCTGGGAACCTACCTGCAGGGAGCATGTGCCCTGGCTGTGCTGCCAACCACTGCACCACACCTCCTGTCCTCACTGCCTTACACAACAGAATCTGGGGGACCTGCTACTGGCTCCAGGAAGGAGGCAGGACCCAGGGGTTACACAATAAAAGCTGGATTATGCAGCGTAACAAGGCCCTTCGATCTCCCCAGCACTGCATTCTTGCATGTGAACGTGTTCTCATAAAGCAGGGATTTTCATGACATCACCGGGCTACTGCGTTGCACTGATAACGCATCATTCATCACAGTATGGTCCCTCACACAGGCAGGCAGTGCCTCTGAATGAAAACGGGGACATTTGGGAGGACATATTTCAGGAGTCATTAGCAATCATATCTCAACAGTCCCTGTGCACTTGCCTCTCCTTCTCACACAAGCCTGCCTCTTTATCTCTCCAGTGAGCTGGGATACTGGGAATACTGGACAGCAGGGCTCTTTCTGAAAAGGCCTCTGTGCTCACATTTCCAAATAGGTATAGATCCTAAGAGGGCAGGAGGCAGAGAGGTAAATAGGAGAGGGGGCCTTGGCAGGAGGAGGCCCTGGGTTCAGTGCCTGGGAACCTACCTGCAGGGAGCATGTGCCCTGGCTGTGCTGCCAACCACTGCACCACACCTCCTGTCCTCACTGCCTTACACAACAGAATCTGGGGGACCTGCTACTGGCTCCAGGAAGGAGGCAGGAACTTCCTCCAGAGCCTGAATTCCAGTCACTGCACCCTGGAGAGTGTGAGAGCTTAACTAATTCTCAAATCAGGACACACAGACAAACACTGTGAGAAGTGGTAGAGGGCCGGCCCCGTGGCTCACTCAGGAGAGTGCGGTGCTGGTAGCTCCAAGGCTGTGAGTTCGGATCCTATATAGGGATGGCCAGTGCGCTCACTGGCTGAGAATGGTGCAGACAACACTGTGCCAAGGGTTGCGATCCCCTTACCGGTCAAAAAAAAAGAAGTGGTAGAGAACTCGGTGAGTGTTAGTGATGCTACACCAGCATCTACCTTGCAGAGGCAATGCAGCACTGGCAAGCACTTGGACTGTGGGGTCAGACAGCCCTGGGTTGAAACCCCAACTTCTCACCAGCTTGCTGTGTGACCTTGGTAAGTGCCCTAACCTCTCTGGGCTTTGGCAAGTGAAAAGTAAATGTATGTGAGATCCCTCAGTGAATGACAGCCATCACTACCACCAGTTGAGGGTTTCTACAGCATCTAACAAGATTTTTGAACTTTTTTACCACTTAGTTATTTTTTGAATCTGAAATCTTAACCAGATAACATTGTACTGTCTTCCTCCCAGAGGCAAATCAAGTATAATTGGGGAGAAGGGAAGAGAAAGGGAGTGGATTTAGAAATAACAACCTCACGGGCCCGCCTGGTGGCGCACTGGAGAGTGCGCCGCTTCGGAGTGCGATGGTGCTCCCGCCGAGGGTTCGGATCCCATGTGGAGACCGGTTCCCGCTCACTGGCTGAGCGCGGTGCAGGTGCGACACCAAGGGTTGCGATCCCGTTACCGGTCAGTAAAAAAGACAAAAAGGGAAAAAGAAAAAAAAAAGAAATAACCTCACAAAAAGACAAGAAGGAGACTCATTAATTGCCTAAAATCTTATAATGTCTGACTCCTTTAGGGAATTGCAGCAAATGTCTAAAGGACTCTAATGCAGCGCACATTTCACTAAAACTGGATGCTCCCCTTTCACCAACTCAATTCAAGAAGTGTCTGGGCCGGCCCAGTGGCACACTCAGTAGAGTGCGGCGCTTGGGAGCGCGGCGGCGCTCCCGCCGAGGGTTTGGATCCCATATAGAGACTGGTCCGCTCACCGGTTGAGCGCGGTGCGGGTGCGACACTTAGGGTTGTGATCCCATTGCCGGTCGCGGTACGGGCGCGACACTGAGGGTGGCGATCCGGTTACCGGTCATGAAAAAAGACAAAAAGGAAAAAAAAAACAAAAAAGAAGTGTCTGATGAGGGTCTGCTGTGCACCAAAGCCAGCAGCTGCTCTACCCTGCTGCCTATAGTTCAGCCAATCTCTTCTTCCTTTTCAAGGAACCAAGAAGGTTCTGAGCCTACTGCGGACTGAGAGAGCAGGCCACCTTCTCCCTGACCTCCTGGGCTGAATCCCCTATGGTTACAGCAGTCTGGGCTGACCCTTGAGTCTCTCCAGGTCAGGCCTTGTTGCCTTTTGGCTTTGGAGCCACTCTGCCCCCAGCCAACCCCCAAAAGTCTCCCAGCCTCCACATACACACAGATAAGCAAACCAGATCACAGGAGGCACCCTGGACTGGTAAAGCAGGTTTCTGGGGCTCAGATTGTGAAGAGCTAGGTGATGGGCAATGTTCCTCCGATCACAGGCACCAGGCTCTCCCTTCACTAACATGATGAAGACAGCCTGTCTAGGGCTCCTGCTATCTTTGTTTGATTTCTGTTGGGTCAACTGTTACTGGTTTGGCAAACAGCAATCGCGAGCCTCACACAGAAAATCATGGTAGCAGATTCTGAGTAACACTGGGGGAAGGACTTCGGAGTTTCATGGTCCAATAGCTCTATTCTTTAACTCCTCCTGCCTGAAAAGAGAGAGGCCTGAGCATTCTAGGCTGCCCTGGGTTTGGGGTCAGGCCTGGGGCTAGAAAATAGTCCTTTAGTCCTTCTTTTTTTTTTTTTTCTACAGCAGGAGGAATCTCAAGCTATGAGTCTTCCTGAAAAACAGATAGGGAGCTGAGCTTCCACTGGCAACATCTCTACCACAAACAGGTGGGCTGTGACTCCTGCCAGTCAAGCCCTGGGCTCTCCTTGGGTCTAATGCTCACTCTCTACCTCTAGACTTGACCTAGGAGTCCAGACTGACCAGGAGAGGAGTCAGAAGGTGGCAGCCTCTTGATGGGAAGCATCCATCATCACTCCTATTCTGCAGCTTTCCCATCGCCTCTGTGCCCCCTTCACTTGTATTCATTCACTTTCTGGGCTGAATCTAGGCAAAACTTCATGCTGGGCCTGGGGAGATGCATCAGGTGGCTTCACCATTCAGTGCAGCAGTCACACAGGAAAACATAACTATTATGTGGCAGATTCGTGTTAGAAGGATACACAGAGGGCTCCCTGCACAATCTGGGACAAAGATGGCAAGGAAGGCTTTCTGGAAGAGGTGGCCCTTTAACTGACATGAGCTGAGTGAAGCAGCACAGGAAGGGGGTATCGGCAGGCAGGGGCACACACGGTCTACACCAGGAAAGAGCCCTGTGGGTAAGGGGAGTGAGAGGTTAGCAAGTGTAAAGTGTACCAGAATCATCTATGGGTAGTGTATTAAACATGCAGATTCCTGGAGGCCCCACTGAGATTCTGATTGAGTAGGTTTAAGGTGGGAGCCCAGGAATCTGCATTTTATAAGCTGCTCAGGGGAGTCAACACAAGAGGTCTGTGGACCCTGCTTTGGAGGAATGGGGTGGGGGGAGCTATATTTGTGGCTTTGATGGAATGTTGGTTTATTTTCCTGGAATGTTCCCAAAGAGACTTTGGACAGCTCACTAATGACTCGTTCTTCAATCATTTTACACAGACATACATACCAACATCAAACAAACTGGAAATGAACCCAGGGGGTGTCAGCAGCCTTGCTCACACTGACTGACTGTCAGAGCGTTCCACGGGAAAAAGGCGGGCCAGGGAGCGTTATCTTAGGAATGTGTTGGGGCAAGGTCCATGCTGACGCCAAAATGCTGTTCACAGGTGAACCGGGCCTGGGGAGGGCAGTGTCCTAATCCCCGATGGGAAAGCCCTGTGGAATCTGGCCACACCACCTCACCACCCTCATGCCTGGAAAGGCGAGGCATTGCACAGACCTCTTCCACTCTCTCTGCAGCCCGTTCCTGGCTCCCTGCCCCCCAGTCCCCAATCCCCCACCAGGATCCCACCCTCTCCTGAACAAATACCACCCCAGGATCAGGATCCCCCTGGCTCAACCAGCCTTAGCCCTTGCCCAACACATCTCATCTGCTCATCCCCTCGCAGCAATATTTCTGCCCTGTTCAGAGCTAGTTCTAAGGAAGCTGAAATTATTTGCTGGCTCAAGTCCCTGCTTGGGAAGCTAACCAGGGACCCCAGTTCCTCTTTGTCTTGCTGTTGCCAGTGTTCTCTGCGGACTGGAATCCTGCCTCTGTGATCTCTGCCGGGTGCCTGCTGGGCCACCTCCCCATTACTTATGTGAGCCAACAGCCACTACCCTCCCACAAGGGTTCCCACCTTCTCACTGTCCTTTGTCCCCCAGATGCGATGTTCTGCGTCTCTGGTGGGCTTCTTGCAGAGCCTGTGTCTGTTCTGACCTTTGGCATCTGACCTTGCTAGTTGATGGCTGTGGCCTCAGGACCTTGCATTTTCTTAGCCGGTATGAACCTCTATCAGCTAAGCTCTATTGCCCCACCCCACTTCAATCCCTTATCCTATGTGGGCATCGGGAATGAGCTGAGAAGCTCCTTTCCCTAGATAGTGTTTATAACTGGTTATAAAAATCCACTGTTTATTCATACCACAACTATGTGGTGCACCCCAGATCAGAGCTAGTAAGAGGCACAGTCAGCCACAGAGCAAAAAAAGAAACGAAGGCTTTGCGCACAGAAGCAGTGATGAACAGTCAGTGCTACTCAAACACTCACATGCACAAGTATCACTGGGGATCTGCTTAGAAGGCAGATTCTGATTCAGTGAGTCTGGAGCGCAGTCCAAGATTCTCTATTTCCAACAAGCTACCAAGCAATGCTGATGTCCAAGTCCGTGGCCCACGCTCCGAGTAGCAAGAGGGTAGGAGTCACACAAATGGATAAAAGTTTGCCACAAGGGGATGAGGGCAAAAGCCAGGCTCATAATACAACATGCACTCACATAAAATAACCGCCAGGCCCTGCCAATTGTCATGAGCATTCAAAACAATTTACTCTGGAAGTTCTGAGAAAGAATGTCCTAGGGATGCCAACTGCCCATGACCTCTTCTGAGCGGGCAGCTGCTGTGGTTGGCACCACATGGTCCCTGACCCCTGTCATTTCCTGTACCAGGTGAGTCCAGTTCAAGGCTGGCTCTGTGATGTTTTCAAACCAGTACCTCTTATTAGTTATGTGTTAGCTATGGTTGCGGAGCTGAAGCATTATGAGATAGGCTGGGGCCGTAAAGTCCATGTGGATTACCTGCAAACTCATGGTGTGATAGCGTAATAACTGTTAACATTTTTGAGTATTTATGATAAGCCTTGCTTTCTGCTAAGTGTCTTCAATGACATAATCCATGCTTAATTCTCACAATAACCCTTCAAAGTAGATGGCAGTTTAAGAGCCCAAGCTCTGGAGCCAGACAACCTGAGTTTGAATCCTGCCTTTGCCATTTTCCAGCTGTGTGACCTTGGGCAAATTACTTAGCCTCTCTGTGCCCCCACTTTTGTGTCTCCAAATGGGGACAGTAAGAGTACCTCTCTCAGAAGGTTGGTGTGACGGTTACTTGAGCTAACAAATATAAAACACATAGAGCGGTGCTTGGCACTCAATCAAATCTTGGTTTTTACTACTCTTAGCCTTATTTGTATAAAGTGAGGAAATGGAGGCTCAAAGAGATTAGCAGCTTGCCCAAGTTCACACAGCTAGTAAGAGGCAGAACTGACTCATAAATGAGGTTTCAGGAGGCAGCAGCAACCATGAGGTGGGCGGGCAGACAGAAGGGAATAGGAGGTACAGGGAGATGCTGCTGCCTCAGTTTCCCATGGCCTCCCAGCTGCAGCTCTCACCTGCCCAGTGGTAAGTGCCACCATTCCTTTCCTTAGACTCCTGTGAACTCTCTAACTTCATGGCTGCTTCTTTTATCTAGAGCCATCCTGCATGGGCCTCTGTTGCTTTAGACCAGAACAGGCCTGATAAAGCAGACCCTTCCTGCCAGGAATGGGGAGGGAGATAGATACATGATAAATAAAGGAAGGTCTCATGGAGCATGTGGCATTACATGCAGGCTGTGACGGGAGGTGGGGCATCAACGGATATAGGTGGGGCTGGGGAGCTGTGGTCCAGGCTGGGAGAATGGCCAAGTGCAGGGTATGTGTGGGAACTGCCACTACCCAGGCAGACTAGAAGCAGAGGACCAATGGAGAGAACCCAGTGACCATGGCTAAAATCGCTGGCACCTGCAAGTGTGTTGGGCACTCCACAAAGTATTTTATCTATTGCTTATTTATTTTAATCCTTATAAAAACTGCATGAAACATCCTTGTTTCTTAGAAAATACACACTGAAGTATTTAGTAGTAAAAAGATGACATCTCCAACTTACTCCTAAATGGTGTGTGCTATATATACATATACAAGGGTACTTAAAAAGTTTGTGGATCCTGGTCCCCAAAAAAAAAAAAAAATCAGTGGAAAAAGAGAATTAAAAGATAATACAGGGCTAGCAGGTTATAACACCAAGGTCAAGGGTTTGGATCCCAATACCACCCAGCTACCAAAAAAAAAAGAAAGATAATATGAATCTTTCCAGGAACTTTTTGAAGACCACTCATATATGTATACTGTACATGAATATATCTATATTTAGGTATCTATAAATGATATATATCATATAAATTATATAACTTACATATGTCTGATTACACTGCATATATTCAGATATGTAAGTAGTATATAGACACATATATACCTTAAATGGTTACACACACACGCACATCAATATAGTTTAATATATATTATATGTATTCAGAGAGAGAGAGAATAAGAGGTAGATAGGTAGATAGGTAACACGTAAAATTGGTAAACCTGGGCAAAGGGTATATTGAAATTTCTTGTAGTATTTTTGCAACTTTCTCATAAGTTTGAAATTATATCAAAATAAAAAGATATAAAAACATACATGGGAAAGTTCTTTTTAAAACAATCTTGAAAATAGTATGAGGTAAACACCACTATTATACCCATCTTATAGATGTGGAAAGAGAGGCAAAATATGAGGGCTTAGAAAATGAGAGTGGGACCAGCTTTGAGAAGCTCAGAAGCATGTCCCTCAGCACCCCAGGAGGGTCACCAAAGGGTATGCGGGGGGCGAGGTCAGAGTTGATCTATGTGAGACTGATCTGGAAGCAGACCCCAGGTGGGCCAACAGAGGAATAGGCATCTCATTTGGTCTCTATTTTCAACTAAGCCCCTCTAGGAATAAAGAGAAAAGGAATGTGGTGTCTGGGCCTGCAAAAGAAAGGGTGGAAGAACTTGGCAGCTAGATGGGGAGAAGAGAGAACCAAGATGGATGTTTCTGGAAATAGAGGTTGTCTATGAGGAGGGGACTGGGTAGATGGGGACTAGGTGGGAGGAGGACCCACGTGTCACTGTGTACCATTTTGATCTTTAGATTGTGAACCACGCGTATGCTGTAATCGGTATGGAGGTACCTTCTCGCAGTAATGGCAGAAAAGGCAAGAGGGGAAGCTGTTAGTTTGAGACTGGGACTGGATTCAGTTTGAGATTTGCTGTAGTTGACAGTGCTTGCCTGGACACAGAAACAATGTCCAGCAGGTACCTGGAAAGGGACACCTGAGGTTTCATGGCAGAGGAGGTGGTTAAAGGTTTGGAGACACAGGACACCACTGGGAAAAGCAAAGAGGGAGAAGACTGCAAAAGGCCCTACCTTCCCCGGATAAGAACGACTTCCAGGAAAGGAAGAGGTTGGCAACGCTGTTAGATGCTACAAGGAAGTGAAGGGAGATACCACTGTGTGGCCCCTGATGGCACTTCTGGAACTTTGCTTTGAGGTTGGGGTGGGAGAAGTGGGCTATGGAGGTGGTGGGAATGAAACTCTATTGTGTTCTTCAGATAAAGGGGCACAAGGCGGAGCATAAAGATTGAAGACTTATTCTTGGAGAGGGAACACCTGAGCATATTGTAGAAAAGTCCATTGGAGCCAGGAGAAAGGAAGAGATTTTTTGATGTTAGCACCCAGAAGTTGGCCGGGTTGTAGAGGAGGCTGAAGGGATTCTAGTCCTGGCTGGGTTTTTAGAATGATTTGCAATTTGGGACAAATCTACTTCCTTGATTTGTGGTTTTCAAACTGAAGATTCCATCAAAATCATTTGAGGGTTCTTTCTACAAAGGTGGAGTCTGGGTTCTACCTCCAGAGATTCCGATTATGTTGACTGGAGTTGAGCCTAGGAATCTGCATTTTGAGCCACTCTCTTTGGAAGTTTGGATGCATGAGGCAACAGATCATGCTGCCTCGAGAAAAAACAGAGCTCCTTGGCCAAAGTCAAAAAAAAAAAAAAAAGGAGAAAAAAACACTGCTTGTTGTTAATACAGTGCTGCAAATTCCTTACTAGAATTAAGAAAACCTAGTTGAAGAGGCAGAGAGGCGATCACTATAGATGTATCTTATTTAATGCTCAAAGCAAATTCGGTTTTTCTGACTCCAAAACTTTATAACTTTATACTTTGACCTTTGGTGTCATTTACAAGGCCTGTTATTTTCTAATACAGTATCCTCTTTACTTTCCTAATCTGTAATTATTTTGCTTATGTTTTTATTATTTGTCTGTATGGTCCATGTGAGACGAAGTCATTCTTTGTCCACTGCTGTTTCCGTTCCTAACACAGTCACCCCAAGGAACCAAACACACACAGAAAACGGCATTCTTTGGGTTCAATTCTACCCAACATGCAGCCAAAGTGAAAGGTAATCCACGCACAGCTGTAGCCACTTCCTGCTCAACAAAGCTCAGCCTGAGATGGCCCACTTGACTTCTAGTGACCCCAAAACAAACATCCTGAAGGATGTTCCACTGAGCAAGCAAGAATGCTGCAGACCAAGCCCATAGGCTGTCCAGGCACCAAAGAGTCAAAGGGGAGCCGGGTTCTCGCTAAGCCTTTCATACCACAGTAACGAGATTAAGCTCCCTTGAGCAGAACATGGTCTATAAGAAGGGTGAAACAAAGATGCTGATTGCCAACACAGAAAGGGGCATTTGGTCAAGGAAATCATTCCTTGGAGGGATTCTGAATAAACAAACCTCAGAAAGAGCTCGCTCGCCCTGCTCACCGAGAGAGGGACATCTGCTAAAACAGGAGTACAGAAACAGAAGGGTCTGGCTCTCCAGACAGACCCTGAACAACCAGAAGCTGCTGCTGAGAGAATCACAGTAGTGACAAGGGCTCTGGTTGAAATTACCAGGACTAATTCAGTGTTGCTCTCCTTGATGGCCTGGCCTGACCCACGGGACGGTAAACAACATGCATCTGCAGGGCAGACAGACTGGGTTCAAATGCCCGTTCTGCCATTTATTAGCTGTGCAACCACAGACAAGTTTCAACTCCTTAAGCCTCAGTTTCTCCATTAGCAGAACAGAGATGGTAACAGTTCCTACCTTACAGGACTGCTATGAGAATTAAACCAGGTGAAGCATTCCAAGCACACAGCCCAGAGCTCAGCACAATCTAAAAAGTCCCAATAGGGCCAGCCCGGTGGCGTACTCAGTAGAGTGCGGCGCTTGGGAGCATGGCGGCGCTCCTGCCAAGGGTTCGGATCCCATATAGAGACCGGTCTGCTCACTGGTTGAGCGCGGTGCGGGCGCGACACCGAGGGTTGCGATCCCGTTGCCGGTCGCAGTACGGGCGTGACACCGAGGGTTGCGATCCCGTTACCGGTCATGAAAAAAGACAAAAAGGAAAAAAATAAAAAGTCCCAATAAATGTTAGCTATTATGAGTTTGTGTCCACAGGCTGTGATCTATATGGTGACAGCATCTGCATCCCACTTTCTTGGAGTCACAAGGATGCGGGTATGTGCATGAAATCCAAACCAGGTTCAGAAGAGAAAAGGGAGGCCCAGCCCCAGGCTTACAACTGTAAAGCAGATTCATTTGAAAGCATTACTGGTGCAATGGGAATTGAAGATTTTCACATTAAGTAAAAAGGAGTCCAAATCTCTTTGATACTAAAATATCAGGAAATAAATAACAAGATATAGAAGAGGGGAAATTACCAAACAGCAAAACACTGACATTCCCCTAAATATCTACTTCTCCACCTCCTGCAACTATTTTTTTAATACTTCCTGAATCATCTCGATTTTTCCAAGTGGAACCGTATTAATGTTGAGTTTTAAAATGATACCTGATGTTCGTACAGCACTAGTGCCCTTTACAAGGCACTTCCACATAATCTCATTCAAGCACTATAGGCACTTGTAAGAAAGGCAGAATTTATCCACAGCTGTCGTTCTCCAATCTGGCTGCTCCCAAGAATCAACTGGGGACTTTCTAAAAATCCTGTGCCCAGGCCATACCCCAGGCCAATTAAAGCAAACTCTCTGGGGGCAGGCTGGGCACGGGTATTTTTAGCACTTCCCTCCAGTGATCTGTTGATTCTAGTATGTAGCCAAAGCTGGGAACCACTAACTGTTTCTAGTGTCCCCCCAGCTCCAAACACACCCTCTCATTCTGTGTTGTGGAAAGGAGATCAAGGGTCCTTATTTCTGCAGTGCAGAGCTATGGAGACCAGGGCTCAGGAATGCTAAGTGACTTGCTGCTAAGGGGAAGAATCCTAAACTCCCAACTGGGAGCAGTCATCTCCCAGTTTAGTGTGCTCCTACTGCATGCAGGCCACTGAGTTACCCATTCACCAAGAACAGAGAAGATGCGGACAATCACGCTGTTCTACCACAGCATAAGGTGCTACAGAGCCTCGGCAAGGGAGTCAGCTTTTCCAAATTTCATTTGGGAGCTGAGTCTTCATGTAAAGAAAATATCACGTGATGGTGAGGGCCGGGTGAAGGGAGTATGGAGGTTAATCTTGGCAAATAACAGTTTGGGGTTGGCATTATAATGTTCATAAGCCAATTAAGACCATTTCAACAGGCTACATATACCTGGGCTCACATGGTTCTGCAATTCTGGCCAATTTCTGCCATTCACCACTAACAAAATATCTTAGGTCATGCTGGCTGCAATCACTTGACCAGTGGGTCACAGATTTGAGTGGGTAGCAGGGTGACCTGGAAGGCTTGTTAGAACATAGGTCACTGGGCTCCACCCCTAGAGTTTCTGATTCAGTAGGTCTGGTGTGGGACAGGAGAATCGCTTTCTAACAAGTTCTCAGGTGAAGCTGATATACCAGTCTGGGACCACATTTTAAGAACCACTGCAGTAGGACAAAAACTTTGGAGGGCCCACCGACCACCAAAGAAGCTGAAGGAAAACCCAGGGTACTCCATTGGCTGCTGGCAAATCTTTGTATTGTGTCAGCAGTGGAAATAAACCACGTAAACTGATTTTGAAACTCCTTGAGCTATTAACATACCTCTTAATATTCCTGTCCAGCAAAAGTTATTTACTGGGAAAGGATCTATTTTCTTACATGTGATCAGTTTTTCTAGGGAACACTTTTCTCAGAGAAAAACAAGAAAGTGGTTATGTCCAAAAAATCTGGTTTTCAAAATATACAAATTGAGCAGTAACTATAGAACTATAGAGACAGCTATAAAATGTACTCGGGTGGCTGTAACTGCTGCAGTTATAACTGTCTGGTCAGTGGAACTTGAACATAGCAAGAGACTTCTAATGTGATTCTTACCAACCCCAAAAGGTAGGTTCTAATTTAGTCTAATTTGCCAACGAAGAAATGGAGGCTAAGTAACTTGACCAACGTCACAGATCTAGCAAGTGACAAAGATATGTCAAATTCAAGTAGTGGTTGAAGAGAACAGCCATAGATTAGGCCTTGCTAGAGCGCTGTTGAGAGGATTCCATAAGAGGGGGGATTTACCTCTTCCCCACATCTCTCTCCTTGCACTTCCTACATTGAAGTAGGGAAAGTTCCCAAAGCTGAAGGAGCCCAGAGACCCTTCTTCTGATGGTCAGCTCAGCACAGGTGTCCTGGCTAAGTTCCATGGAAAAACAGAGAAGGCTGTTTCCTCTGATCCTCCTGTGACCATGGATGGATAAATTCTATACATTCTAATTAAAGAGAAGTCCCTTCTGGCTTCTGGAATCCTCTTAGACCACCTGCTTGCCTGTGCTTTATTTCATAACAGACAAGAAAACCCTACAGGATTTTGCTACCACTCAGGCTTTGGTCAGCAAAAGAACTAGAACAATGGATGCTCCTAAAATCACAGTGATGCAGATAAACAGTGCTTGCTCATGAGACCATTTCCTTTCACCCTCTTAGCAAAGGAACCTCACCTGTCTTCAGTCTCCACTTCTGTAAAACAGGAATAATATGAGTACACTATTATGAGGATTCAGTGAGTCTCAAAGTGCAGGGCACAGTCCAGCAGCATCACCTGGGGACCTGTTGGAAATGCACATTCTTGAGCCCCATCCAGACCCACTGCTCAAATCTTGGGTGTTTAACAAGCCCTCCATGTGGTTCTGATGCATGCTTAAGTTTAACCACCACTGTTCTCATATGTAAGCCCCAAGAGGACAAGATTTTTGTTTGCATAATAACTGCTGAATCCCCAGTACAAGAACACTGCCTGGCACATTACAGGTACCATCCAGTAAACATTTGTTAAATGACTGAATGGGTCCAGACAAACCAGGAGAGGAAAGAAATGAGGCTCAGGGAGCTCTGCATTTCTAAGTATATTTGCACAATTCGATGACTAATTTGTGTCTCTTATTAATCCGTGGTAAATTCTATGAGTTGGAGACTCTAATGTGTCTCACCTTTGCATTCCCAGCCTTTAACCCAGCTCATCATAGCAGCACCCTACTGGTAACAGGTGGGTTTCCCTTGGTAACACCCTACTGAAGTTCTCTCGGCTCCAAACCTAGGTTCACACCACCACGGTTGACAAGTATCACAGACAAGTCTGTCTTTACATCTTCCAAAGATGGGTAAAAGAATTCTGGAGAACCAAGCCCCTGGGTCATAATGCAATTTACCTGCTTAACTACTTGCCATTCTCCCTTACCCAAGTATACACCCCAGTGCAGCTGGGACTTTGCTCTGATCCTCGGCACCAGCAACGGAGTGTGAGCACAGTAGGCCCTCCATAAATACCTGGTGAGTAAATGGCCAACCCCTGGCTGGGTGGGACGTGATAAATACCAATGCCCTTCTGCACCACCACCATGCTAAAATCAGCAGGTTCTCAAAGAGCTCCCAAAGAGTGCAAGGGGGAAGACCGAGTGAGGAGACATGATTTCAAAGCAGTTTTACAAATGAATTCCAGAGATCTCCAGTTCCTACATCAGCCCTTTCAGCTCCGCCATGACAACTGCAATTCACTACCCCTTCTTCACACAGCTCTGGTGCCAGCTCACTGGCAAGACTCACTTCACTCCAGAAATTCCAAAGAAGGGTTGGCCTCTGATAAGCCTCTGGGGAGAGGGGGTTGGAGTTTATTGATTTATTTATATAAGGAGTGCCATCAAGGTGATTTGCAAGCTCTAATGTCAACGTAGCTCAGGTGAGCCATAGCCCACGAGGAAGAGACTTGAGTTGGCAAGGAAGAAACAAGGGTGTTAGTTCCTGCACCAGTGCTCAAGAGGGTAAGTTAGCCTAACTAGTAACAGTTCCCATTGGAAAGCGTGATGCATGCTAGGTACTGTGCTAAGACATGTCTGGTGTCATCTCATCCTCACCATAACCCTCGGGGGCAGGTAGGTACTACTCTTATCCCTGCTTGACACTGAGAAGCAAATGGTTCAAGGTCACTTACTATTTGTAAGTTAACAGAGCTAGACTGGACTCAAGTGTCCTCTGATGATCTTTATGGAGGCCTTTTCTACAGCAAGGGAATAGTGTGGTGTGTCAAATTGATGTTTGGCTGGAACTACACAAGCATTTTTCTCCATAGTGAATAAGGTACATACACTGAACATTTATCTCTCTATAACTAAAAAGGTCCCTTTCCTTTTGCTTTCCCTTTCTATCCTCCCTTCCTCTCTCCGACTCACTGAAATAGACTACAGTGGTGGAAGGAGTCAGGCTTTAAAATCAGGCATATCTAGATTCAGATTCCAACTCTGCCCCTTTCTATCTGGGTGAACTTGAGCTTGTCACTTGACTTCTCGCAGCCTCAGTTTCCCTATTTGCAAAATGCCAGTAGAATACAATGAGCAATAGTGCTCGGCACATGACAGACACTGGTTAAAGATCATTAAAGTTTAACATAGTTATTTATCATCAATATCACCAGGTGCCAGTTATGGTTCTCACTGTTAATGATACAAAGACAAACAATGCACTTGTAAGAAATTCCTGGAATACACCGTGAAACACTCAGGGAACCCTAACTATCCAAGAAAAGCCACGACAGATGCAGGATTGGAAGGCTGTCCCAGGGTCATCTCATCCTAGAGCCACCTGATGTCTGTATCTTGACATTTTATCCTTCCAAGTCAGTTACCAGTCAGTGGATCCCAGGGGCTGTCCCAGTGACAAATCAAACAAGTAACTGCCACTGGGCAGGGAGGAAGCCAGCGTGGGGGCTGCCACCAAACCAGGCCTGGGTAACAGCAGGCAGCCGACCGGGGAAAGTCAGCAGCTGCCGTTGGCCTGGTGTCCTCGCTGCCAGGGAGTGATGAATGGAGCTCGAGAAGAAAATAAAAAGCCAACAAAGGTGTCCCTAATCTTGATGCAGCTTCATTTTTTTTCTGGCTGACCACTGAGTGAGAACTTAAGCCTCGGTCCCTTTTCTTCAGCAGACATTTGAAACTGAAAGATCCCATTTCTTCCCAACAGCAAGATGTCATGGGTAGAAGCATTGAGAAGGCAATTCAGGGGGGTGAGGGGTGGGCATGTGACCCACCACACTTGTCCTTTCCCCTCCCCGCCTCCGGTCTCTCTCTACTCCACCCCCTCTCCCCTGTCCAGCATCTTTACAGAATGTCCTCTCTACAAAACTGAACGCGTATCTTCCCCCTCCCCCATTAATTTAGCAAGAGGTTTTCTGCTTAGAAGCTAGAGGCTAAATGGCCTGCTGGTGAAGGTTAAATAACAAAATGCCGCTGTATCCAGTTTCTTAGTGTTCTCTTCCTTTATCTCACTCTAAAATGGGGATTCAAGGCAGCCAAGAAGCTTGTCGGCAGCAGCAACCACAGCCTGTCATTCTCCCTAAAGGTGTGCAGGCAGCTGGCCCTCTCTGGGCTGGGAGAGGCAGGGCGGGGTGGACTCAACCCAGATCCAGCCCATGGCCCTGTCCAAGTGGAAGTGCTTCCCTCAGCAAGCAGCAAGGAGCTGGTGACAGGAATGCCCCTGAAGCCACTTCTCTAAGTGAAGTAAATTCCTCTTATCCAGAGCCCCTCACGTAGCTGGGGGCTGCAGATCCTCATCACCTGGAGCCAGATGTGGCCAGAGAGAACTCCTGACATTCAGAATGACAGCCACATGCCACTAGGTTGGCACCCCCTGCAAATGCCACCCAAACCTGACCATCCAGAGAGCTCTGCAGCAACATGCTGGCCACCTCCAACTCAGTTATTATAGCCTTGTCTCTCCTTATGTGCACCTGAGTGCGGCGTGCCAGCCTTCCTGGTAACTAAGGCAACCCAATTCTCTCCCCTTCAAAAGGGCAGTGTTTCTCTCACAGCTACCTGGGATCCCAGGGGAATGGAAAATCAGGTCAGTTTGACTAAGCCCTCTCCCTGGAAGGGGGAGGGATGGTGACAGAGAGTAGATGCCTTGGCTACTCATTCCCTGGCTGCTGGGAGCATTCACCCAAGTGACTTGGAAAGGACTTTGAACTCCCTGCACATGCTACATCCTTCAAAGAGCTTGTATGCCTCCATCTCTGTTTTCTTGTCCCCAGGGCTCTGGTTAGCTGGCTGCTCCCAGAAGGTAGAGTTTATGCTGGTCTCCTAAGCCACCATGAGGATCTCACTGGCTTCGACTAAGGCTCACTAGCAACATCTCTCCCTGAGATCAATATGGGGTTCCCCCTTTTAAGAATAAATGCTAACTCTCAAGCCCAACTTGTGTACAGGGCACTCTGGGGCCCTAAAATGGATTAATAAGCCAGGGTTGGGGTAGACTAGGTGACAGCTAACATGTGTAGATTCAGGAGTCTGGCTAGCTGGGCATTGCTTACTGATGCATCACTTATTGGTAACCTTGAGCAAGTCACTTAACCTTTCTAAGTCTCCAGCTTTGCTTACTGATGCATCACTTATTGGTAACCTTGAGCAAGTCACTTAACCTTTCTAAGTCTCAGTCTCCTTATCTGAAGATGGAAGAGTAATAATACTTATCTCATATTTGTTGAAAGGATTAAATGAGATCATAATATAAAATGCTTAGCCCAATGGGCAGCATAAAGTAAACATTCAATAGATGTCAGTACTTATTACCATTTTATTGATTTGTAGGTTCCCAAATCTTTTATTTCTTCTTATCTATACTAGTGCTTTTTAACCTTATTTCTTTCTTAATAATTGACACAAGATGTTCCCATGCTTGGTAGATAGCCATGGAATGGGAGTAAACTCAAGCCTTGGAAAGAGCAGAAAAGTCCTCTAATAACTTGCATATTGGTATTAGTACTACAGGTCTATGCATATTAGTGAATCATCAGGAGCAGAAGCATATAGAGAACAGAGGCTTTGGGTAAACTCCCTGGCAGAGTGGTTATAACTCCCACTTAAGAAAGCATGTTGGAATGTAAACTGGTGGAAAGTGACATTAGTCTGACAATAACTCTAAATAAATTTTAATTGATTATAAAAACAGTAATTCACTCACAATCACTGGTACTTTAACTGTTCAACATATAGCAAATTACTATGACACAACTCACAAATGACTGTGCCACTTATGAATGAAACTGGCTGGTCTACACAGTCAGAAAGGATTATGAAGAGTAACTCAGCCACAGCCATAAAACATACCCAAATTATTACCCCGGATGAGGAGAACCTGGATCTCAATTTTAGGGAAAAGTTTACATAAAAGAATGAAAAAAAGAGACCTTTACTAGACTCAAGGTTGGCATTTATTTTCTGTGTGACCTTGGGCAAGGCACCTGAGTCTGAGTCTCAGTTTCATCAGTGAAATGAGAGGCCTGGATTATATGAGCAGAAAGGTTCATTCCAGCTGCAAAGATGGGTGGAGACTCAGTCTCCATTTGACTTAGGTATTTTGCAGGTACTTTCAATTAAAAGTTCAAGAACTGGTGCTCTGAAGTACCTCCTACGAGTCAGACTCTGAGCTAGCTTCCCTACCTACTTTAGCTTATTTAATGCTCATAACCACCCTGGATGGTTTATGTGCATATCCCCATCCATAAGAAGACAAAACCAAGGTTCAAGGCGAATATGTAACTTGTCAAGGCCACTCAGGTAGCAAGTACAGATCCAAGATTCCAGAATTGAAAGGCTCACCCTCTTTCCATGACCCACACTTGCCCTCTAGTTGACTATGGCCTGGCCACACCAGAATGGTCACAGGTAAGTAAAACCATGCCTGCCTCAGCTGCATTTCCCAAGGCCAAATTCCTCAGGCAGTGGAGCAGAAGTCTTGACTCAGCACAAATTTAGCAGGAAGCTGTAGGGGGCAGTGGTTAGAAAGTCGGTTCTGGAGTCAGCCTGCCTGGCATCCGCATCTCAGCTCCACAAAAGTTGAGTGGCTTCACCAAACGTAGCCTCTCTGAGCCTCAGGTAATTCAGGTAGATAACTGTACCTCATCCCAGAGCTTTTAGGAAGATTTAAAGAAATAACCCATGTAAAGCTCTCAGCAGACTGCCTGAATATAATGGTAATGCTCAATCATTATTTGCTACCTAGCCAGACAGGAGGGGATATAGATGGTGAGCAGTTTTCAAGGTGAAAAACTTTGCACTTTTCTCTGGGAAGAGTCCTGAACCTCCATCAGAGTCTCCTAAGGGTCTGTGACTTGAAGGAGATTAAGACCTTCTGACTAATGTAGGTCCAACTTCCTACAGTATAAATATTTCTGAAATAATAAGGTTAGCAAAAGTTCCCCCTCGAGTCATGAGAGAAGTTGCTGGGTTCGCACAGCATGGCCTTTGGAGCCACCTGGGCCTATAGTATTTGTCACACAGACCCAGGAACTATCCAGAGTTCCCAGGTGGTTCCTGCAAGGTCTGAACACAAACCACAGAACAGCAGGAATCAGGCTTCAGGAACATTCTCTGGTAGGGCCAGTCCCAATGAACCATTCTTCCTCAGAGAACAATCGGTGTATTTGTTTTTGCATACCATGAAGTTAAATACACGGGGAATGCAGGCCCTTTGCTGGGAGCTCCCAGAAGCACCCGGAGTTATTCTGTAAAGGAGCACAGCTCCAAGGGGCTGGTCAGGCCTGATGTGCAGCACCTGATTCCCCAAGGACCTGTCACCTTCCCAAACTGGCCTTAACTGACAAAGAGGCTGGGGTGCTGCCGGAGCCTTTGACCCAGTGGGCAGGGCCCAAGCTGCCCGCTGGACCCTCTCCGGTTGTTGGGACAACCGTCCTCAGGAATTTCGGCCTCCCAGTCTTCCTCTGGGTGAGAAGGGGAGAGAGTTGGCAAAGCTGGCTGCTTGGCTGCTCTTCCAACCCCCTTGTGAAAGGGGAAGCTGAAAACTGGATTCCCTACCCCCCAGCAGCTCCATGCCGGACAGCACACAAAACAGCTCAGCCCCAGAGGGAGGACTGTGCCAAGACATTCTTCAGGGTTGGTAACCAGAGACGGTATTTTGTCCTCGGTGGCTAAGAACTCACTTTTCTGACTGAAGGACCATTTGACTGACTTCTTTTAAATTCAGGGGAATGGGTGGGCATTGCCACGATTCAGGTAAGGAAAAAGCCAAGACAGACAGACAGACAGACACACACACACACACACATACACACGGAGTAGAATTTTTGTTAATGTGTTTCTTTTGTTTCACAGCATTAACCAGTTGCAGAGATGTAACTACCTTGGTAGAATTTATCTCCCAACCCACTACCCCACAAGAAAAGTTTGCCTTGCTTTATCTTTGTTAAATATCTTCCTCCTCTTCCTCACCCCATCCCCCTCTACCCCATGGAGTCAGGAGGGGTAAACAGAAGTGGGAGGGTCTGAAATCATATCTGAGAGCTGGCAGGTCCTTGGAGACCATCTAATCAACCCTCATCTCTCACTCACAGAGCACTCAAGTCTCAGAGAAGTCACGCGATTTATCCGAGGCCACACAGACAAGATCAAAAGGCAAGAAATCCCTAACGGAGTGTGCAGGGCAGAAATTCCAAGAGCCACAAGTGGATGTCCTCTACTCAGCTCTTTCCCAAAACTTTCAAAACTGTCCCATGACAATGACCCCTGGGGGTTGACCTGAGACCTCTCAGCCCCAAGCTCAGGCACCCCACACTGGCTCAGTGCAGGTGGGATGATGAGGAGGCACAACGACAAAGCCTTAAAAACCAGTGACTTACAAAGTGAAGAAGGTAAGCAGCTCAGTTAAACGTCGCTGTGTTTTTGACTCCTCTCCATTTCCTGCCAATCTGCCTAAAGACAAAGGCTGGGCAGCCCTCGTGCTGGGGCCCTAGGCAGATCGCAGTATCTAGCTAAAATATAATGACACTGGGGTTTCCTCTCCCCAATGTATTTTTTAAGGTTCCCTTCTATTTATGGAAATAGATATTACCTGTTCCCCATTTGTGAAAGTGGTACAAAAATTCTAAAAGTGAGTTCATCTAAAGTATTAAGTAAGCAATCGCATAGGTGGATATAGCAAAAAATCATGAAGGTGCTCCACGTAATACTAAAATTTGGGAAATTGTGCTCTAACCAAGTCAGTTCTTCATGGAAGCCTCACTCTGTTCCTCTCTCCAAGGGTAAAGAATTACTGTCATTTGAGAGAAACTTCCTCTCAGTGTATTTTCCTCCCAGAGCCTCAGAGAGGTCCAAAAATACATGATTATCAGTGCTGGTGGGAGCTGTCCTAGTCCCCCCAACATGACATCCAACTGCTAACAGCACCCTGGCCTCAATAAGCTTCAGGGACCTAAACTGGGAGAAGACACATAAGCTCGAACTTGTGTCTGTTCTAAGGAGAAGACGAGAGAAAACGGGTTGGCTGTCAAGTCACCAACACAATAATGGACCCATGGGGTAACTGGGGGGTGTGGGGCACAGAGGGAAGAAGAGTCTCAGGATGAAAAATCTGGAGGTTAGAACTTCAAGTTGGTAAAGAACTTGATGTACAAAGAGCAATGGAAAGATCAAAATACTTTAACACATTACACCTCTGGGCTTCAAATTTTCTCTTATGTTTAAAATGAAAGTTGGGCTCTGATCTCCTATGTCCCTTCCAAATTTTAGGGAGTCGCACTATTACTACTTCCCTTTCAAGCAAACCATTCATCTGATAAGTGGGGAAACTGAAGCTCCAAGGTTAAATTAAAGCAGCTTGCCTAAGAGATGCTCTCTAGCATTAAAAATTTCTCTTCCAGCTTAGGTTAATGAGACATTGAGCATGGTGCTGAGCATAGAGGGAGCCTTTGACCCAGTGGGCAGGGCCCAAGCTGCCCGCTGGACCCTCTCCGGTTGTTGGGACAACCGTCCTCAGGAATTTCGGCCTCCCAGTCTTCCTCTGGGTGAGAAGGGGAGAGAGTTGGCAAAGCTGGCTGCTTGGCTGCTCTTCCAACCCCCTTGTGAAAGGGGAAGCTGAAAACTGGATTCCCTACCCCCCAGCAGCTCCATGCCGGACAGCACACAAAACAGCTCAGCCCCAGAGGGAGGACTGTGCCAAGACATTCTTCAGGGTTGGTAACCAGAGACGGTATTTTGTCCTCGGTGGCTAAGAACTCACTTTTCTGACTGAAGGACCATTTGACTGACTTCTTTTAAATTCAGGGGAATGGGTGGGCATTGCCACAATTCAGGTAAGGAAAAAGCCAAGACAGACAGACAGACAGACACACACACACACACACATACACACGGAGTAGAATTTTTGTTAATGTGTTTCTTTTGTTTCACAGCATTAACCAGTTGCAGAGATGTAACTACCTTGGTAGAATTTATCTCCCAACCCACTACCCCACAAGAAAAGTTTGCCTTGCTTTATCTTTGTTAAATATCTTCCTCCTCTTCCTCACCCCATCCCCCTCTACCCCATGGAGTCAGGAGGGGTAAACAGAAGTGGGAGGGTCTGAAATCATATCTGAGAGCTGGCAGGTCCTTGGAGACCATCTAATCAACCCTCATCTCTCACTCACAGAGCACTCAAGTCTCAGAGAAGTCACGCGATTTATCCGAGGCCACACAGACAAGATCAAAAGGCAAGAAATCCCTAACGGAGTGTGCAGGGCAGAAATTCCAAGAGCCACAAGTGGATGTCCTCTACTCAGCTCTTTCCCAAAACTTTCAAAACTGTCCCATGACAATGACCCCTGGGGGTTGACCTGAGACGCGCCCAGAGCCACGAGGGCGGGTCCCAGGGCCCGAGACGCGCCCCCTCGTGGGACGGTCCGAACCGCCGGCCACCCCTACGCTACCCCCACCAGGGAAAAAGGAGACCGCCCCTTACCTGGGTCCCCGACCCAGCCTGGAGCCCCAGGAGGCTACGACAACACCCGCCCTGTCTCTGCTTCCCAACGCTCCTGGCTCGCTCTCTCTCCGCCCCTAGTGTCCAGGCTCTTGGCACAGGTGGCCCCAAGCCTTAAAACTCCCTGGTTCTCTTTTCTGTAGAAGAACGAGTCAGGCAGGAAGTAGTTAAATGGAAACATTCTTGCAAATCGGGGAACATAAGTTTTACAGGATCTCTGGTCCCTTCCCCCAACACTCGAACCATCTGTCTCCTCCTTATTCAATTCTCTACACGTTGTTTCGCCCACCCTTTACCCCCCCCCCCCATTTGCAAATGTAGCTGGCTCTCCTTAGGGTCGCTAAAATTAGGAGTGCTATGCATCCGCTTCTCTGGGAGGACTTCCTGAGGGTGTTCGAAGCACTTTGTGAAAGTAATAGTAATTATATTGTTAGATAAATCGAATACCTACCAGTGACAGGCTGTGGGCTAGCAGCTTCTCTTGCCTTCTTTCTTGTGATACTTTGAGGCAGGTATGTTAAAGACTTGGGGGAAGAGAGATTATGAGAAAGAAGAAAGAAAAAGCAAAATTACATCTTGAAAAAAAATTAAAGAGAAGAAATTCAAAAATCGGATATACAATATTTCTGGAGAAATTAAAAATACGGGATTAAATACAAAAATGAAGGTAACATAATGGAGTTAAGGATCAGCTGGCTTTGCACTTACACATATTTTGTGTATATTTATCGAGTATGAGTTTAACCATTTTTTGCCCCGGACATATGTCAGGAAGCTAGGCTGGAGAAATAAAGCCCAATGCAACGAATCCTCTTGTCTGAGGCCCTCAGACTCCCAGAGGAGCCAGCACCCTGTGCTGTATGGGCCAGGGTGTGCTGAGCAAGGGAGGGAATCCCATGTCTGTGGTCTCATTTCCTCTCCATAGATTTTTTTTTTTTTTTGGCTCCTGGCCTGGGCGGGGATCCAAAACTCCTCTTGGTAGAAAAGACACCACAGTGAGCCTTACCTCCAAATGCCTTCCACAAAGTTAGGTACTTCCCTGAGGCTAGGCCTAGGGCTTAATGTTTAGCCCTTCCTTCCTTCATTCCATAAATGCCAGGCACCAGAGTCCATGAACCTGGGCCTAACGGCGAGCCCCCAACAACCAAAAGTAGGAGTTCCTCATTCCTTTATGGCAGAGTTCTCACAGCCCTCTTCACTTCCTATGCTTGGGCCAAGCGTTCACTATACGAAAAACTCCAATTACTGATTAGAGCAATAGCCCCAAAGTAAAACCCATATGGCGCTAGGTGTTTCTCACGCATGATCTCATTAATTCTCACAACAACCCTCTGTGTAGGGAAGGTTATTTATTAAACCCATTTTACAGACAAGGAAATTGAGGCTCCAAGATGCTAGGTTGATGACTAGGGATAGAGAGCTAATAAGTGGACCCAGATCGGCCTGACTCTAGCACCCTTGCTCTTAACCATTAACCTTTACTTTCTTTTTATAATTACTCTGCATCTCCAAGACCTTCCCATGGTCTGGGTCTGGAATATTATGGATGCTGACATATGTTTGTTTCTCTTGATGTTTGCTTCCTCATTTTTTGGTTGAGAAGCAAGAGGTCTAGAACCAGGCTTTTTGGATCCCAAACCTACCCAATGTTCTAGCCATGTGATCTTGGGTAACTTGCTTAACCCAAGTCTCAGTCTTTGGTCTGAAAATAAAAATCACATAATAGTATGGACTCCTTAGGGCCTGTTGTAAGGGCAGAATAAGATGAGGAATGTCAGGGCTTGGCATTCAGCAGCAAGCCATCATCTCAGGGGCCACACTGTGGGACATTTGGAGCACTGTGCATGGCAGCACATTGCTATGAAATGTGGACCAATTAAGTACTTTCTGTTCAAAACACAAGTCTATGTCCTCCCTCTGGAAAAGTATGCATGGTTGCCTGTGACAATCCTCTTAGTTGTTGATTTTTTTTTTTTTTTTGTCTCATTTTCCAACCAAGCCTTCTCACTGGTTGGCATTGGTTGTGAAGAGAAGACACCTTTCTTTGTAACCCAGGTGCCCAAACCCTGGCATTTTCCAAATGGCTTGCTTCTTTGGATCTTTAGACCTGGCCTGGGGAGTGGGAAAGAGAGACTAGAACAGGAATTGACTCCTTAAGGCCTTGGTCTGTTCACTCTTCTTACCTCCAGCCTGCCCCCACCAAAAGAATCCCAGGTTATCTTCCAGGAGCTGCAAGCAGGGTGAGGTCATAAAACAGATGACTACTGCCCCATGTGATGGCGGGTGAATCATCCCTGGGCATTCTGTGAGGCTCAGGACAAACGTGAAAGGGATTAAAGGTAAAATCAGCTCAGCTATGTGATAGGCCAAATTGGACGTTATTCTACAGGTGACTGAACTGCAGGAATCTGAACTGAAGACAAGAAGCCCAGGCCCCGCCCAGCCGTCTTCCTGGAGCTGCATCTGGCTGCCCGGGTGCTGAGTTAAAGGAGATGGGCATGGGCAGTGTAGGAGCCAAGCAGAAGTCCAAGCTTTCTTCATTTGTTTTCATGTCCGGGTGGCCCATAGGAGACTCTTGAGCCTGGGACAGGTTGTCTTGTTTTTAAAAATCCTTTCTCCCACTGCAACAGCAAAGAAGAAAGGCCATTTTCCACACATGTATTTTAGAGAATTTCAGAGAGACAGTAACATTTTATTAAGATGGTGAGGAGGAGAAATTAAATGTAAAAAACAAGGAACAGATTTTTCAGCAATAGTTTCCTGTTAGCAACTGCATTCTGCAGGGGAATGGAAGTTTTGAGAACCTCTGCTGAGATTTTCCTTCCTATTCCATAATTGTACCACCCTACCTCGCGCTGTCCCCTCCCACATATCCTAGGAATGCACACAGCTATTATGTTCTCTGTTTGAGCCAATAATGTCCCTTCTTTAGTCATGCAATATTTGAGGTTCATAATTGTGCCGTAGACTGTTTTTTTGTTTGTATTTTCAGTGATGGGAAAATATGTCCATAGCCAGAGAAAATTAGGATGGAAGAAAGAAACCTTGGCAACATGAGCTCCAAGGTGAGAGAGGTGCTTTCTTGTTTACCTATGGGTCCTCAGTGCTTAAGACAGTGGAGTTTCTATGAATAATGACTTATCGTCACTGGTTTTATCGGTCCCATTTTATAGATGAGTAAACTGCCACCCAGAGAGCTAAAGTCACTTTCCTGTAGTTAGGTAGTGAATAGAGCCCAGATTGCAACTCAGCTGCTTCCAGTGGGTTTTTACTTCTGGATTCCCAGCAGTGTAGGTTTTAGAATGTCTATGAAGGAGAAACTTCAGGGCAACAGTCTGGCTGGAAGGGGGTGGAGGAGCAGCCAGGAGACTAGTCTGGAACTCCTGCTTTCCTTTGGGTTGCGTTTCTGTTTGGTGTGGTTGGAGGAGGCTATGGAGGTTTGGAAGGGCATGCTAAAGCAGGTCATAGTTGAGCTTACAGTGAGAGAGTAGAGTTGAGGTGGGGCTTCTGAATTCTAAGCTGGAGATAGACCAATCCGATCCTCAACCGCCTGCCAGTGCTGTCAACAAGACCCACCTGGGGGTTAGACATCAGGGGAGTTAACCAGCTGGGCTATTAACACTCCCCCCTCCACCCCCCACCGTGTTCCCTGCCTTCTTTCCCTGCCTTTTTTCCCTTGCTGGTTCATTCACTAACTGGACTGGATTTCTCCTAGATGAGAGGCTATCCTGGGGCTGGCAGGAGAGGTTGAGTCCATCCTGTTTCTGTATCTCTCATCAAAGAGTCCTCTGGGGACTGGGAGCTGTTGTGTCTTTCACCAAGGAGGAAATGAATTATGCACTGAAGGAGGAGGTGGAGATGAAATCTCGGTTTCAAGGGTGGGGGTGTGGAGAGGAGAAAGAAAGTGTGTGAGCAGAGGGCGGGAGTTTTTGCAAAGCAGTGCTTTCCTCCACTCCCACCCCAGCAGCAGAAGCAGAACCCTGATGGGAAACGCGGGTGGGGTGCAAGTGCAATAACCAGCAGGCTGGCTGAAAGAAGCCTCTGGGTATTTATAGAGCTTGCATCGCCATGGTACCCAGGCACTTAAACTCCAGCCAGATTGCTTAGAGACACACCGAATGAAATGCTCTTTACCTGTCCACTGTGCACGGTCTGACACCTCATTCTCAGAACTTCACCACTTTAAAGATAAGCAAATTGAGTGAGTTTTTCAAATCACCCATCAAGAAAGGTGTAGGGTTGGGGCTTAAACACAAATAACCTGCCTCAACAGGGTGGCTGGGCGGAGTAGTAGAAAAAGCATGAGCAGAAAAACAATTCCTGTCTGGAACTTGGCTCTGCATCTTGGTTGATATGTGATTTTAGGCATGACACTGCACCTCTCTGAGCCTCAGTTTCCTTGTGTGTAAAATGAGAGCAACAATACCACCTCACTGTTGACTTGTGACAACTGAATGAGATGATGTAAAGTGCTTAGCTCAGCCCCTGAAACACAGAAGTGTTTTTAAAGGTAGACCCCCTTCTCTTCTTAGCTCTTTATTCATTTATTCAACAAGACTTTTTTGACTGCCTATTGTGTGCCAGACAAGGTGTTGGGACACAAGGGTGGTTTCCGGTCTCATGGAGCTTACAGTTTAGTAGAAGAGACATACAATAAACAAGTGAACAAATGTGTAAGTAATTGTAAATTATTATCAATAATATGAAGGAAATAGTGTGTTATGAAGAATTTTGTAGGGTGATGATTGGTTGAAAACCTACTTTAGTCAGGGCCAAAGGAGAAGGCCATTTTGAGAGGTGACTGGCTATCTGAAGTTGCCAATAATGTGAAGAGCCAGAGGATGTGCACTCCTGGCTAAGAGAATAGCAGGTACAAATCCCCAAAGGCAAGGTTTGTTCAGCACATGAAAAGAGCCCTGTTTCCATTCCACTGAAAACCATAGCAGGCTGCTCTATGTGGGGGGCACCCAAGCTAGAAAGTGTAGTTCTAACATCCCACAAGGTTCTCTGACCCCAGACACATGACTTCCTATACTGTCATTGCCTTCTTAATCCAGGTGAACAGAGTCCTGCCCCCCAGCTCTGGTTACTCTGCTATAGTTGCCTCAAATGTCCAGTCAAGCCTGGTAAAGGTTGGATACTTTGTTTACTATGACTTTAGTGTTCAGAAATTTAATTAATTGTGTGTCTTGGCATGGATTTCTTTGGGTTTATCTTGTTTGGGGTCTGCTTGGCTTCTTGAATCTATAGTTTTATGCTTTCTATCAAAGTGGGGAGGTGTTTAGCCAGGATTTCTTTGAGTCTTTTTCAGTTTCCACATCCTTTCTCTTCTACTTCTGGGACTCTCGTCTTTATTATAGTCCCCCAAGACCCTGGGGCTCTGTTCATTTTTTTTCCCCCAGTCTATTTTCTCTCTGTTGTTCAGATTGGGTCATTTCTAGTCTATCTTCCAGTTCACTGATTCTTCCCTTTGTCCCCGTTATCCTGCTCTTGAGCCCAATCACTGAGCTTTTTGTTTCAGTTGTTATATTCTTCAGTTCTAACATTTCCATTTGGTTCTCTTTTATGTCATTTATTTCTTTGATGAGACTTTCTGATTCTTTGCTGAGGCTTTCTGATTTTTTATTTCTTTCAAGTATATTTATAATTGCTCATTGAAGCATTTTATCATGGCCACTTTAAAATAGTTGTCCGATACTTCTAATATCTCTGTCATCTCAGCGTTACCTCCATTGTATAAGATGTTCCTGGTTCTTAGTATGGCAAGTGCTTTTTTTTTTTTTCTTTTTGTCTTTTATTGTGACCGGCAACAAGATCGCAACCCTCAGTGTCGCGCCCGTACCGGACCGGGACCGGCAACGGGATCGCAACCCTCGGTGTTGCGCCCGCACCTCGCTCAGCCAGTGAGCGGCCGGTCAAGTGCTTTTTGATTGAAACCTGAACATTTTCCTATTATGTTCTGAAACTTTGGGTCTTATTTAAATTGTTTTAGCTGGCTTTTGCTGATACCATTCCAGTAGTAGAGAGGGCAGCACCTTGATAGTGTGAGGTGGTGGTAGAATGATGGGATAAAAGTCCTGGCTCCTTGCTTGGCCTTCTCTGACAATACCCCAGGAGGTGTTGGGGAGCCTTATTACAGCCTCTTGAGGGTGGAAGTTTAGGGTCCCCACTAAGCCTTTGCTGATGTGGGTAAAAGTGGGGCCACAATATTTTTTTCCCATGGTGTTTGGCTGGAGTTAGAAGGCTATTGTCTAAAAATGTTCTGTTTGCTAGCCTGCCTCTTTCCTGGTCCTCAGGCTAGAGAAAGCAGGCTTTTGTTGGGGCATTTTGGGGGGGCGATCTGCTGGTGTTTCTGGGTTATCTGCTCCTCTCTGTTTGCTAGCCTGCCTCTTTCCTGGTCCTCAGGCTAGAGAAAGCAGGCTTTTGTTGGGGGCATTTTGGGGGGGCGATCTGCTGGTGTTTCTGGGTTATCTGCTCCTTCTGCCCTCATCCTGTGATACATGAGGCAAAAAGAAAACCCATGTAACTCACCACTGTGTCATTCCTCAGATCATGAGGTCACTAGCCGTCTGCCTTCTTCTCTGCACTGGTCAGAGTCTTCTCATGTTTGTTTTACATATAATGTCCAAGGTTTTTAGTTTAATTAATGGAAGGAGTAGGGAAAAGTATGCCTACTCCATCTTCCTGAATACAGAAGGTCATTGCTTCCTCTGAGCCAACAAAACTCAGTGTGTCTAAGCTGGAATTCACCTGTTTTTCTCAAGCCAGCTTCTCCTCCGTTCTCTACCCCTCTATTTCAATTCACGTTCCCTGCAGTTATCTAGGGAGGAAACGTCAGCATTCTGTCTTCATGGCTTCCCTTACGTCTCTTCCTTATTTTGATCTAAGCTCCAGTTTAGGCCCTTTTGTCTTATTCATGACCATTTTAATGTTTTCTTAACTGCTCTCATAACTTAGGTTCTCACTTCTTTACTCCTCCAGGATACCTCCTAATCTTTCTAAAGCAGGTGTCCACAGGTGCATTCTTCAGAGTTAAACATAAAAATGGTGTGAGAGCAAGTACATTCAGAAATATTGGTTTTAATAAGTAAATGGATTTCTTTCCTGTGGGAGCTCTTAGTGTGCCTACGATCCATGGCAAATAGACAAGAAGACAATATGGAATAGTTATTTGACTAAACTTATTTGACTAAAATATCCCTTTTCTCACTGAAGCACCTCTGGAGTACAATTGTTCTAAATCAGGGGTTGGCAAACTTTTCTGAAAGGACCAAATGATAGATATTTTTGGCTTTGTGGTTCATGCAGTCTTTGTTGCAACTACTCAGCTATGCTGTTGTGGCGTGAAAACAGCCATAGGTCATATGTAAACAGATGAATGTGGCTGTATGCCAATAAAACTTTATTTACAAAAACAGACCACTGGCCCTCAGGTTGCAGTTTGTTCACCCTGGTTTTAAAACATCATTTGAATTTACAGAGACCTGGGTGTCATCCTAGCTTTCTCCCTTTTCTTTATTCCCTGTGTCTTTTCTATCTATAAGAACCTTGGATCCTATCTCCAAAATACGTTGTCTTTCTGTTTCTGTGTCTCCATCTCTTCTTCCGTTACCTTAGGTCCAGGCCACCATTGCCTGTACCTTATACAGACTCCTAGCTGGGCTTCGTCTGCCCACTTGCCCTATCGTTCCTTACAGTGCTGGGATGCTTGTAAAATGAACATCAGATCATGTTACCTCCCTCAGTGGCTCTTCATTGTTTCAGGATGAAGTCCAAGCACCTTACCACATGTTGTAAGGTCCAGTGCGGGCTGGCCCTGGCCCACCCTTCTGGTCTTGCTTTCATGCCTGCTCCCCTCACACTGCACAACTGAGCTATATATGTGGTCTGCTACACTCAGTTCTCCTCACCTCTGGACCTTTACACAGGCTGTTTCTCTTGCTGAGAATACTCTTCTGTTGTGAGCTGGCGAATTCCCCTTCTTCAGGCTCGAGTGTAGATGTGACTTCTTCCCTCACTACCGAAGGAGGGATTATGTGTCCCTATATCTACTTTATCCTTCAGAAATCTAGCCTTATTTTCTCTCTCTCTCTCTCTCTCTCTCACTTCCCCAACTAAACTGTGTACCCTGTGAGGACAGATTTTTTTTTCTTTCTTCCACACCTCCAGTGCCCAAATCCAGCATAGACTGGTCCTTATGGCTGTAGGTTAGGAATATATGTCAGGGCCTAAGACCCCCTTGATACCACCTTTTACTCATTTTTTCTTCTTGTAGGGCCAGATGGCATTAATCTGTTGGAATCATTGGTAGCCCATATGTACCTCTAAGAAATAATTTGCCCATCTGTACTGATGAATAAGAATTATGTAGCATCCAAGGGTCCTTTATGGAAGGATTTTTGCTTTTTAGTTTGTCTCAAGGTTCTTTCTCAAAAGTGTTCATTTGAGAGCTCTATGTCTTTCTTTACAGAACTCCATATCTATCAAAACATTAGGACAAAGCCAAATGCAATGTGGGATCTATAAGAGGATCCTGGATTACTTTTAAAAAATAAAAAGCCACAAAAAACATTCTTGGAACAATTGGAGAAATGTCCATATGGAATGCATTTTAGACAATTGTTTGTGTCAGTGTTAAATATTTTGGGATTGGTCTTGGTATGGCAGTTCTATGGGAGAATAATCCTTGTTCTTACGAGATACCAGCTGAAGGGTGTAGGAGTGAAGTGTCAGGATGTTTGCAGCTTACTTTCAAATGATTCAGTAGTCATTTGAGCATTTCAGAGGGAGTGAGGGTAGGAGAGAGTAATTGTGGCAAAAATGTTAACAACTGGAAAATAATTTTTAAAAAAGGTACTATCTTTGCTATTTTACTCAACTCTCATCTCATTTATCACAGTGTCTAGCATCGAATTGTATTAGTTCATTTTGTAACTGGAAAATAATTTTTAAAAAAGGTACTATCTTTGCTATTTTACTCAACTCTCATCTCATTAATCACAGTGTCTAGCATCGAATTGTATTAGTCCATTTTGTGTTGCTATAACAGAATACCTGAGACTGGGTAATTTATAAAAAACAGAGGTTTATTTGGCTCACGATTCTGGGACAGCTGTATCTGGCATGGGCCTCAGGCTGCTTCTACTCATGGCAGAAAGTGGCAGGCAGCTGGCAGGTACCTGGCAGGTACAGGCAGATCACATGGTGAGAGGAAGCAAGAGAGAGAGAGGATATGCCAGGGTCTTTTAAAAATCAAGCTCTCGAGGGAACTAACAGTGAGAACTCACTCACTACCCCCATCCACGGGGTATTAATCCATTCATGAAGGATCTGCCCCCATGACTCAAACAGCTCCCAACATTGCCACATTGGGGATCAGATTTCCACACGAGTCGGGGGACAACACATCCAAACTCTCTCAGGAATATACCTCAGTAAATATTGGCAGAACTACAACTACCACCACAATAATTACTAGTTTGCCTAAAAATGTCCATTGAATTGCTTAAGATGATCTATTAATCTCCTGTCTATTAACTTCTGACGTTGGGCTTTGATAGCCCAGCAAACAGCCATTGCTTTCCTGGTCAGCCGTATGGCCTGAGTTCCAAATATATTTCATAGGGTTTGTATTTCATATAGCTTAACATTTTTATAGCAAATGTCTTTAAAAAGGAAAAGAAACAAAGACAGGGGAGAAACTTGGTGTATTCCAAATAAGATAAAAGAAATCTGTTGGGATGTGACCACGGGTCACAATTTCTGGCCTGCTCCAGAATTAGAAGAATGGAGACACTTTCTCATTTGTTTTCCTGGAGAGCTCCCTCAATGTCCCTGCAGGGGCTCAGCTGCAGGTGGCTGATGTTTATACATCATCAGGCTCAAGCATTAGAAATGCCTGTAAGGAAGGCAGAAGACTTGCACCTGCATGGAATTAGCAGGGGATTCAGGGGCAAGTGGAACTCTCTTCCTGGCTTCAGTCTCTTGGTTCCCATTTCATAAGGTCTGGCCCATAAAAGGAAGCCCTCATGCTTGGCAGTTCTTAAAGCAGTGGGATGGGCCTTTAGAGATTGGCCTGCCCTCTGGCATGATCCCAGGGCCAGAGGACGCACCACAATGGAGCACCATTTGATGGGCTTGCTCACTTCTGTAACCAGGGGCTTCTTCGGAGGGCAGCAATGAGGCGATAATAGTATTTTGAGTGGCATTGGTTGAGGACTTGCCCTATACCAGGCACTGAGCTGGCCGTTCCCACTTGAAGTACTCATTCCAGCCTCAACGTAAGGACCTCTGGAATCCAGACCCAGGCCTGCCTGGTGTGAAGATCCAGCTGGTGTAACAAGACTATGCCCCATCCCTGGAAATAGAGAAGATTGCATCAGCCCATGAGATCTTGCATCTGAGTTCTTGGTAAAGTTCTAGATTCATCTAACCGGTGAACAGTATTACTCTTATTCTGAGGGTACAAGACTAGGCACCCCTCCCCTTCATAGGCTGTCATGGTCATTTTCAATCAGCAAGTTAAAAAGTAACACGAATGCCCCTGAGGAGGGGCAAGGTTGGCCAGTGTGCTATCAGTGAGTGTCTAGATTGGGCAGGGGAATTATTAGAAGAGGTGCGAATCAAATCCTGCCTCCACTTGAAACAATCCAGCATGGACACAGTCCACTGCCTGGAATTTGTTCAACAAAGTCCTCCCACAGGCAGGGCGGCTGGGGACTCCCTTCCTCCAGGTGGTGAGGAAGCTCGCCATCTGTGCACCATCCTCCGGTGAAGAGTGAGCTGGGACTCAGATCATAAATGGAGCTTCTGAGCCAGAAAGATCGCAAATGGGGTGAATTCATTTGCTGGTGCTGAGACCAACCAGTTCCTCCATTGCTGACCCCACCTCGTCCTCTAGAACATGTGATGAGGTCAAGTGGAACCAGCATGAGCTGAAGTTGGAATGCAGGCTGCATGGAAGTCTGGCACCTAGCACAACCAACGTACACGTCAGACTCCCAGTGAGTCTTCGAGGAATGCATGAATGAATGTGCTTTGTGAGCTCTGAAGGGTTATGCACAGGTGAGCAGCAGAGGCTCGAGGCTAGGATTCGGCTGTGACCAGGAGCTGATGTTGGGCTGAGACTGATTCTTCAGTGTCATCTATTCTACTAAAGGTCAGCTGGGCCAAGTTCTTCCCATCCCCGCTCAAGAACCAGGACCCCGAACATGTGCTGTGTATTTGGGACTGTATGAGTTTTGCGCCTGGAGGTGGAGAGGGTGTTAACATCCGCATGCTCGGATCTCTGTGTAGCCAACAGAGCAGGTGGCTATTGCCTCAGAGGTCCTGTGTGTTGCTAAATCCAACAAGCAGGTGACATTCTTTTGTCTCTCTCCCCTTGCTGTGTCCTTCAACAGCGATGCCAGCCTGGAATGCAAACACCAGCTCTCTCTCTCTCTCTCTCTCTCTCTCTCTCTCTCTCACACACACACACACACACACACACACACTCACACACAAACTTCTTTATGTTTCTCTCCATACTGCTCTCTCTCTCTCTCTCTCTCTCTCTCTCACACACACACACACACACACACACTCACACACAAACTTCTTTATGTTTCTCTCCATACTCCACCCCCTTCGTAGATTGTTTGACACCTCCCCTGGCAAAACACTCCATGTTGCACCATGCACTGGCTCTCTGCAGCAACTCACATATGTCCCCATTGTGAAGAAGGATGTGGGGGTGGGGCATTAGGTCTCCTGGGCAGTGGTCTCTGCAGAACAAGCTCCAGCCTACATCACTTTCTCTCTTTACAGGAGAGGGGTGTGGGTGGGAGTCTTGAGTTCCCAGGGAGATAGACTATGGGTGGAAATTTGCATGCAGGATGTTTCTTAGAGCTGTCAGGAGCAATACCTGGGAGGGAGGGATGCTACAACAGCCATGGCCCTGTCCCATCCCACTGGGACTCAGGAGCTGGGATAACTCCGCAGAGATGCCACTCACTGAGGCAAGCGCCAGGCCTTTGTACCCCTGTATGACCAGTCACTGGATGTGGGTTTCCCCGGGGAGGGCATGTGACTTCACCCCAGGCAGGCAAGGAGTGTCAGCAGGCAGCACTCCTGAGGAACTGAGCACATTGGTCCTGAGGAAGGGGATCTGCGTCCACCGCAGGGGCCGGTCCACACCGTGTCCCAGTCTTACTGTGACCTGGTCAGACATACCCTTAGTGTCTGGAAGAATGTAGAAAATGTTCTCTTGCTGCTTCTCCCACAGTTTTTTGTTTTTAATGGTGCTAAGCTTGAGTCCTTGACCTCTCGGTGTCAAAGTGTCATCTCTTTGAGGTCAACAAAGAAAGCTTTAACCCCTGGCTATCCTTTCTCTTCTCTTCTCCCAGTGGCTCTTTGACATTTTTATGCTCTTTTGTATCCCATCCACCCCACCCTAGCCCCACCAGTCTCACGGAAATTTGCCAATTTCCATAGTGTAAATGGTCCCACCGTGGCTGATTTTGAGCTTCCATTGTGATGTCACTGAATACGGGGTTGGGAAGAGACATATATATGGATCTTCTGAGCAGGTTCCAGCACACCTCTGACTGCAGGCAGGTTTGAGCACCAGGAGGGGGTCCTGGGGCTGAGGACCATGAGCAGCAGGTGGGGCCTGTGCTAGCCATTGGCAGGAGTGGGCCTGCCTGCCTTTCCTCAGTTCTCAGGGCTCGCACTTGCCTGGGTATGGAAGGCTTCCACTTTGTCTCCATGCTTTCCACCCACAGGATGTGCCTGTGAGCATGAATCTCATTTCTTCCTCTCGGCCGGGTTCCCAGGGAAAGGGACTTTCCCAGCAAGATTCTGCCCTTGGGATATGACAGCCCACAGCTGAGCCTTTGGAAGAGCCCAGTTTCTCTGTCCTGCAGGAATCTTTGAGATGGTGCTAAAGGGTGTCCTTCGGCTGTCCTACAGTTAGCACAGAGCTAACATTTGGGAATGTGCCCTCTGTTGAATTGCTTTACCACTGGGTCACTTCTAATTTTTGTAACCACCACAAGTAGGTAGCATTGCTTCTCCCCATTTTGCTGATGAGAAAACTGGGTCATAACAAGTGTGTAGTAGAGCAGGGTTCAAACTCAAATCATTGATTGCAAAGTTCATGCTACAAACCATTTCACTATATATCCTCTCGGGAATATAGACGGTCATATGTCTCATTTTAGGAGATTAAAGGAGAAGGATAAAGTGGCCCTTCTGTTGTACTTTTATATACATAGTATATATATCACATGCTGAATTGTTACTCTACCCTCACTTCCTGTCTCTCCTTGATACAGGTAGACTCGAGTGTGTATAGTGAGAATGAACAGAAACTTCCACTCGGTACTTGCTGGAGCTCCTGTACACACATCCTTGCTCTGCATGTTCCATTATTCCACCATTTCCACTAATTACACGCCATGCACTGCTCCCCCCACGCCTTTACTCATACCTGGCGTTTTTGCACCTTCATGCATCTCCTTGAAGCCTGTGCTATGCATTACCCTTGGCACCTGCAATGTGTTACACACATATGCACACGTGTGTGTTCTACCTCCACATAGCCCACACTGTGCATCATGCCTGTGCACACACACAGACACACACACAAACCCGTATTTAACTGGGAAGACACCACATGCTTCCCTGATCACAGGCAAATGAATGATGTAGGTTGCAATTCTACATACACCTGTAGGATATAGCACCTGGTGCATACCTGTGCATCACAGCCTGCCCCTTAAAACACAATCTGCAGCACATTCTTGGCTCACTCAGTAGACTGTGCCTTTTCCTGGCCTGTCCTCTCTCTCCCTTTGGCATTGATTTTAGGATGCTCAGCACCCTTCATGCCCTGCAAGAACCAAGGGACACCCAACCCATGGCAGCTTCAGTAGTGAAAGAAGGACATTAAGCAATGTGGCAGTTTCGTGCTCCTGAGAAGACGCTGCCTCCTCCAAGCACCCCTGAAGCCTTATCATTGGGGCTGATGGACATCAGCTCATATAATTTCTAGAAACGCTATAGAGTTCCAGCATGTACCCGGAGAACGTTATTTGGGCATCAGCAATTACCATCAAGATGCTCCATTCCAAGGGGCGATGTGACCCTGGCATAGGAACAGGACAAGCCCTGGCACCCCTCCTCCATGTCCCAGGGGAAGGTGCTCAGAGGTCTCCGGGCTCCCCTTGCTTGTCATTTTCTCACTTGCATGGCTCTGACACTCATCACTGTAACACACCCATGGGGCTGCCCCTCACTGCAGATGGCTTCTCTGTCTTCCTCCAAGCAGGGGCAGCTCCTCAGGAGGTCTGGGGATGGGGGTGGAGGTGGAGGGAGGACTTGGGGGGAGGGGCATCTGATTCTCTTCTCCACACTTGGCTCATGAACTCAACTACTGAGGTAGCTCCTGAGTGTTGGAGTCTGGAAGAAGAGGAGAATCTGGGCAGAGACCCCCGTCCATAGTTCTTGAACCCCTGGCTTGGGGAATGTCACTTGGATGAACGTGGGATGTCGCATTGATAAATGTCTCCTCAGGGAGAATTAAACCACGTAACCGGAGGACAGGGGCTTCTCCCTTCTGAAGGCTGGGGACTGGGTTAGGGGAAAAATGACGGAGAATGAGGGAGAAGGGGGTGGGGAGAGAATGCACTAGCAGTGTTTCTCTACTGAGGGCAATTTTACTTTCCAAGGGGATATTTGGTGATGTCTGAGAAGTTGTCACAACTAGGCAGGGGTGGTTCGTACTGTCATTTAATGGGTAGAGGCCAGGGATGCTGCTAAACATCCCATGAGGCACAAGACAGCCCCCACAACAGAGTCATCCAGCCCCAAATGTCAATAGTGCCAAGACTGAGAAAGCATGTACTAGAACATAGGATGGTCCAATGTGGTTGACAGTGAAGGGAAGTCACTAGCAGTGAAGGGAAGTCCATCCATGGGAGAAAGGGAGGAGGGATCTAGAGGGAAGGAGCAGGGGCTTCCAGCCCCACACAGCACAGGGGACAGGCTCCCCAGGCTGCTGTTGGCTGGAGGCTTCCTGCGTTCCCAGAGGAAGAGAAGGGCCTTGATGTCCTCAGGGTGGGTGGGCAAGAAACTTGGTGGGAGGCCTTGACAGGCTGGGTGCCCTTTTGGATATTCAGGTTCAGTCCAGGTTCTCCCAACACATGATTTGTGCACCTGTCCACATCCTTGCTACCAAATCCCATCAATGCAGAACTGACTGTCCCTCTGCCATGTCCCTGCCATGCCCTGCCAATTCTCTCCCTAGCTCTTCCGTGTTGCACTGTTTACTTGCTTGCTGGAGTTCCCCACTAGACTCCTGGATGGCTGTGCTTTGTTTCTCCTGTATCCCCGCGACTGGCTTTGTCCACTGAGCACCTAAGTGCCGGGCACTGCTTGTGGACAGAATGGACAGAGGCATGATTTTGGTCAACACCACATTGGCAGCTGACATGTTTTTGTCCAGGCAGTCATCTTTCCAGGCATCAACCTCCCCTCTCCCACTCTTTATGGTCCTGAAGGGCTGATGGGGTTTGGGTCAATTCAAGGTTCTCTGTGCAATAGAGGGGAAGGGGGGTCTCTTTGCCGTTCCCTTGGGTGCTGCTAGGATGTAGGTTTGTGGCTTCTAGCAATCATCTCTCCCATTCATGGAGTAAACCTACCTGGGAATAAGCCACATCCCCAGGGCAGCAGAACTGAGAGGTGGAGCAAAGACCATACCCTGTGGACATGCTCTGAGCTCCTGGACCCAACTGTGTCTGAAGTCAGTCATGCCTTGGACTTCCTCATCTTGTTTTGAGTTGGGGTTCTGTCGCTGACCCCTGCAAGTCTCCTGGTTAATACAGTGATGCTGCCTGGGGAATAAGCCACATCCCCAGGGCAGCAGAACTGAGAGGTGGAGCAAAGACCATACCCTGTGGGCATGCTCTGAGCTCCTGGACCCAACTGTGTCTGAAGTCAGTCATGCCTTGGACTTCTCGTCTTGTTTTGAGTTGGGGTTCTGTCGCTGACCCCTGCAAGTCTCCTGGTTAATACAGTGATGCTGCCTGGGGGCAGAAGTCAGCCTGTGTTCATCTTCTCATCCTCTCTCTACTCCAGGCTTCTACATAATAGATACTCAATAAAGTCATGCGGTTGACTTACAGCCTATGGGGCAGGATCTTTTTGGTCAATGGCTCCTGCCTTAGCATAGCATCTGCATGTATCTGGTTGAGATAAGACTAAAATAAGGGGATGTTGAGGGAGTGGCCTGGGAATGGAAATAATGAGATTGTAGACTGAGAACAGGAGAATTTGCAGCCACCCAGGAGGGGCCTGTTCTGCTGTGTGACTTGATCTGTCAGGGGACCTCTCTAAACCTCGGTTTTCTCATGTGCTCCTGACTGTCTCACTGAGCGGTTGGGAAGTTCAAATAAGATCAATTCATTTGGATGAAAGGGTTTTATGAATGCAAAAGTAAAGGGAGACCAACATTACTCCTTCTAGAATTGGGCTGGGGGAAAAGGGGACAAATGTGGGGAGCCATTGGAAGGGATGGAGAAGTGAGGAGGAGGTGAGAAGATGGTGGGGGGATGCTTCACGAAGGTGGTCACCCCTGCGGAACACTGGAGATGGGCAGGGAGGGGCAAGAGGAGATTCAGTTCTGATCTCCTCAGGGCTGGGGACCCTGGAGCCCTGGTGAGGGCTATGGAGCTGGCCAGGTGCCAGGTGATCACTCCTACCTCTGTTACACCCAGGTAAGGGAGCCCAGCAAGGTAGCCCTAGTTCATCTATGGAAGGAAGGCCACTGGGCAGAATGTCCCTATGGGGGGTTAGGCATTGATTCTTCCATCCACCCGCCCCCCGGAGCCTCCCAGGAGAGCAGGCCCATTGCTATATGCAGCTTGTGTGGCAGGGGGATGCAGGGGCCGTAGGGCCCTTTACTCCAAGAGGTCAAGCTTTGGGACTGGGACCGTGTCTGGCTGGAGTCCCAGGGCAGGGGCCCATCTGCAGTTCTCACTGAAGGCTGGGAATAGCAATAGTATTAGTCAGTCAATAGCCATTCCTTTGTGGCAAGCTGAGTGTTTATTACAGCAACCCTGCGAGATGGTTTTATCCCAGGGGAGGAAACTGAAGCTGCAGAGATAAGAGGTTGTTGAGGACAAGGTTGGCTGGAAAGGAGTTTTTTGGAGTTTTTTGTTAACTCCAAAGACCATAGCCCCAATGATCCACTATTTTCCTTTAACAATAACTTACCATTTAATACGCACTTATTAAGTGCTGGGCACTTGCCAAGCACTTTACATATATTATTTTTGCTAGTTTTTTCAAGTAATCGTATACAAAAGGCATTTTTATCCCTATTTTACAAACGAGGAAAGTCAAGCTCAGGAAAGCGAAGACACAGGTGGGAAATGTACTCAGGGAGTACATGGTGGAGGTGGGCTCAGAATCCAGTCTGGCTGTTCCCCGGGCTGATCTTCTTTGGAATTTTGCTTTATGGAACCAATTCCAGGGGCATCTTTCAGGAGCACCTCGTCTGGGCCCAGGGCTCTCCTAGCAGTCTCTTGCTGCCTAAGGTCTTCCCTAAATCAGCCTGAGATGCCCGTGTGACTCCAGGAAGATTTTATGGAAAAGGCTTCCACCTTGTGGCCAAATGGCAAACACAACATACCAGGAGGAGGTGATGGCATGGGAAGGTGGGGCATTGGGAACAGGTGAAATTAACAGGGGAAGAGACTGGCTGGTGCAGCTGTGGGTGCCGGAGGGAGAGCGAAGCAGCTGCCCCAGGATGGAAGGTGGGGCTTGGGCGTGGGCGTGGTGGAACCTCCCCACTTGGACTCATCAGAGCAACCTAGGCTAGACTTCTCCTTAAACCCTCCTGCCCGATTGTGGTGGGGAGAAGAGGGGCAATCTTTGGTGCATGACCTGGAGAGAGCTTCTTGGATGGGATCCTGCCCCTGGTGTTCCAGCCTGAATAGACACCATCCACCTCTCTGAGGAAGTTACAGAACCTCGTGCTTACTTACCAGATCTACACCTGAGGAGCTTTCTCTCTGTCCTCAGGGCCCCAGCCCTCTTCTGAGCTGTCGCAGCATCTCACAGGCTCTGGCCTCGCTGTCCCTCTTTTTTCTCTGCTTTGCTAATCATGTTAGGTTCCCCATGACCTTGTAGAACATCCAGCTTCTTAGTCTGATTTTCATTCCTGCTTCATTCCCTCTGCCAGGCTTTATCTTGTGCCATGCCCCTGCTGCAAAGCTCCAGCCCCCTGCTTCTCAATCTTCGTTGCGTGTGGGAATCACCTGGGGAACTTTGACACCCACTCATGATCAGAACACTCACCCCGAGATCCTGGTTTAATTGGCCTGGGACCTGTGTATAGAGCTTTATCTTGTGCCATGCCCCTGCTGCAAAGCTCCAGCCCCCTGCTTCTCAATCTTCGTTGCATGTGGGAATCACCTGGGGAACTTTGACACCCACTCATGATCAGAACACTCACCCCGAGATCCTGGTTTAATTGGCCTGGGACCTGTGTATAGAAAGGTCCCGAGGCAACTCTAATCTGTAGCCCCTGCTCCAGCCTTTCTGAACTTCTTGCCAGTCTATTTGCATATTTCTTCTCACTTCCATGTTTCCTGCTCTTCCCTCTGTCCAGAATGCTCTCTCCCACCTTCTGTACCTAACACCTCTTACCTGCCAGTGCCCAGCCCAAATGCTCGTGGAAAGAACACCTGGTCCTCTCCTCTGGGAGTCACTTTTTTGTTCATCGCTTCTCTGCCAGCTCTGACCCTGCTGTGTCCTAATGATTGGTGCAGCAGTTTGTCTCCCACCTTAGACCGTGCAATTGCTGAGCATGTTTTATCTATTGTTGTATTCCCAGCTTCTGGCTGTGAATGTTGAGTGTCTGCTCTGCTGTTCCTCACTCAGATGGCCAGTTTTCATATTGCTGAGACCCTCAATCCTCTCAATGTCATCCTTCCTGAAAAGCACTTGAGGCCACAATTAAAGGGCCCACACTGAACGCAGTTGTTCAAGTTCGCCAGGCCCGGGCGAGGAGGGGCGGCCAAGACCGTTCTTTGGCGGCTGCGTGGAGTGGGCTTTGCAGGAGGGTCCTCCTGCGTCCTTCCCAGCCCCCTCATAAAAATCTCTCTCCGTGACAACTGAGTAATGCCTCAGTTTCCAATCTGTGTTTGGAACAAAGATCTAAAAATAATAAAAATGAACATTTATTGAGTACTTACCATGTGTCAATGAAACATGCGATATCTCATTGAGTTATCCTAGCAGCCGTCCGTATCCCCGACCCACAATGGACTATTGTATGTGGGAAGAATAAGCTTTTCTCATGCTAACTTATGTTGGGTTTATCTCTTAAAGCAGGAAGTGATATTTATCCTAATGAACACAAGTCATCTTCCCAAGTTCTCATGTTTAGTGAGTGGTTGAGTCACGATCTGTTCCCAGGCAGGCTGACTTCAGAGTGCACAGCTTTAATTAACCCCTAGGCTGTCCTGCCTTACCAGAATGCTACACCAGACAGCTTATCCTGGTCATTCTAGGACTGGCCTGAGGAAAGGCGGGACAGGACATTCCCCCGAGGCTGTTTCCCTCTCCCATATTATGTGTTTGTATAGTGTGGAGTGAAGGGCTGGGATGGACTGGGTGTAACAGAAAACTCATAGATAATAAAGAATGGTGACCCGAAAGAGGAGAGTTTCAGGGTCTGGTCAAATTCTGGTAACACGTGACACATTCTTTGTGACACGCTATGTGCCTACCCCTTTGGGACTACCTGCCACCCAAGAGGCTAGGTGGGGCAGAGATGCTATGGGCTGAGTGACCACCCCTCCCCCACCCGCAACTTCTGGCCTGGGATCAACTCCCCACCTTGGTGGGTCCCACTGGCCGCATCTACTCCAGCAAGACACAGCACAGTGGCTAATCCCCTCACAGCTCCCACCAAACCAGGAGGTGAGCTGTCCTCAGGACCAGCCGGAAGCTGTTCAGTGAGTGCTTCTCCAAGAAGTCCTGATGCCAGTCAGACTGAAGGGGTAGGTGGTGGCTGGATCAAAGCACACAGGAGGAACTGTCTCCCATCCTCCTCCTGAAGGGAAACAGCCCACACTCACTGCACTTGGGGAAACCAGGCTGTTCACACGTGCTTCTGAGATGGAGGGTCTGGACCATTTTCGTGATTGTGTTTGCTTTACTAAATCATAGCTTGCTCTGCAGGCGATGCTAAAAGGGCTCCTGAGGCCCGATACCTGGGTTAAGGTGGGCTCGCTTCGCTCCTCTCCCTCCCCCTTTCCTTCTACCTGTGGAAACCGCCCCTGGTGGTTGGATGGCCAGGAAGGAAGTGAGGTGCCGAGCACAGGAGGGTCTCAGGGTGACAGACCGCCCAGACTTCCTGGAGAGGTTTTCAAATCAGCCACATGTGGGATTGAATCTGATTCCACCACTTACCAGAGGGGTGATGTTTGGCCTCCGTTTTCTCACCTGCAAAGTGAGTACTAATAGGAGCTCGTCCTTGAAATCCATCCACTCAATTCACTTCTGTTTCTTACATCAGTTTCCCTTACCTGCTCTCCACACTGCTTCCAGAGCGCTGGTTTATGAAATTAAGACTAATGGCTTCCTGTTGCTTTTAATGTTAAAAATAAATATGCAGTCTAGCCTGTGTATCTTCTGGACCCTGCCAGCCTCCTCTGGGTTCTGGTCTAACCAACGGTCTTGCATTTCCTTGCACTAACACTGCTCCCTCCACCACAGTCCCTTTGCATATACTGAGCCCCTCATAGGGATGCATATCCTGCTCTGCACCTGGTTAACTCCTACTCAACTTTCAGAACTCAGCAACTTCTGTGACATCTTTAGTCCAGGTCACATCCCCAGTGATGGCCCATAGCTTTATAAACTTATCCTTTTTGGCACTTAACACCCTTGTCAAAGAATTGGCAATTCCTTGCCAATTGTCCGCTCTCCTGCACATAAGTTTCATGAGGCGTGGGGACCCATGTTTCTGTCAACTTACCTCTCCCATCCCCAGGACCTAGCCCAGAACCTGGCATGTGGCAAGATCTCAATAACATGTTGAATGAATGAAAGGTGAGGATTGAGTGCAAACACTGCATGCAGAGCCCTCAGCACTGTGCCTGGCACCACGTGAGCACCAGTAAATATTAGCTGTTAACGATGATATTACTATTCTAATGTAGGAGTGGTGTCCAACAAAAATTCATCCAGACCTAAAGTGCTCTTCTTCTTTGCTTGCCCCAAGTGTGCAAGATTTGGGGTAAACTGAACACATGCACATACGCAGAACCACACAAGCACATCTCCCAATGTGGTGAGTGTGTTCCCCCTCAGTTTCCTGCGTGCTCTTCTTCTTTGCTTGCCCCAAGTGTGCAAGATTTGGGGTAAACTGAACACATGCACACACGCAGAACCACACAAGCACATCTCCCAATGTGGTGAGTGTGTTCCCCCTCAGTTTCCTGGCAGTGTCTCCCAGAACTAGAATGAGGTGGCAGGGAGAAGTCTGAATGTCTTAGGAGGGCTGGCGGGATCTATCCACACGGGGTCGGGCCTGAGAGTCCTCACCACCCACCAGCATCTGGCCGGACCCTTCTCTCCACCTCTGCTTCGTGCAGAGAGGGGGCTGGAGCTGCAGATGCAGGCAGGATAACTCTAGAATTATTAGGGCTGTTTAGGGAGCACTAAGATCCTAACAAAAGCTCCTCCAAATGTTCAAAACACCAGCTCAACCTCCGTGCATCTGGACAGCTCCTCCTTTCCTCCTGCAATGCTTGTTTTTTCCTTATTTCAAAGCATTTCCACAGAAGACCAGTGTCCACAGGAGTTTTAGAGACTTTATTTATGTATAAACAATTTAAACACTTTGCCATAAATTATCTTTGCCTGTCCCTAGTCTTTGCTTAGCAGCAAATTAAAATTAATATAAAAACTCGATGAACAATTCATACATGTATATTACAAAAAAAGTTCCTGTACCAAAGTTCTTATTAGACATTTTTTTTTGTTTTTGTTTTTTTAATTTTTAAAATTTTTTTTGTTTTTATTTTTTAAATTTTTTAAAATTTTCTCTCCTCGTGGTGACTGTCATGTGATTGTCTCAGTTTCTGGACCAAACAAACACACTAATAATTTTAAATCTGAAACAGTGATTGTGCCTTGTGGCTTATGTATGTACAGGGTGATCGGAAGTGGTACCTGTTAGCAAAAGAGTGTCACGATGCTTCACCTCTACCGTAACTGATACCCACGAACTACGGAATCTAAACAGACTACACCCTGTAACTGCGTATTACTGTCCACAATGGAATCTCCAAAGACAAAAGAATATGAAATTTATCTGTAGTGATTATAGCCACCATTGTGAATTAAATTTTACACTCTGCGCTCAAATAAATTAGCTCAGGCCAGACTAAGTAGGGACCTGAGAGTTAAGTGCTGGACGGTATTATTTCACTTTGCTTTTTGTATGAATTTCTTTTTTGTTTTTCTTGCGTTTTTCTTTTCCTTAAAAAGTATTTCCAGTGCTCACTCCTCCACTTTTGCCCTCCCCCCCAGGCGCTACACACAAATCACCCCCAAAGTCATGTTTTAAATGCACCTGTATTTGCTTAAACGGCAATGTCTGAAAGAATGTGTCCAACAAGCAGTCTGAATCAGTGTCCTCAGCTGGTCTGGTGACGCTGGCCCTCCTGGATGTCTGCATGTCGCTCACATGTGAATGAGTGAGGTATTGGATATGAGGCCTTTCTCGTCTTCATTTCTTTGTTTTTCTGTCGGCGTGTTTGTTTTGATTTTTGTTTTCTTGTTTGCTTTTTTGTTTTTGTTCTTTCGTTCCTTTTGGACCTTTTGGGTCACTTTTCTGTGTAGAACCCAGAACAAGTGGGTCATATGTTAGGGGAACTTGGAACATTGTGTGTGTTTGTTCATTCATTCATTCATTTTGTTTTCCTCGGAATTTTCAGCCGGGCTTTAGTCTACTTCAGGATGAGGGACTTCTCGCTTGGATAGTAGCATTTGAACTCAAAAAATGTGAGCTTCTTTGCCACTTGGTATCCTAAAGCAGCCCAGCCTCAGTGCCCCTGTTAGGTCTTCATCTCCTTAGGAGAGGAGATAACAGTTACTCCTGCTGAGCCATCCGGACAAGGAATGGCAGCAGATTATTTTGTTACCTCTTTCCCATCTCATTCTGTCTTAAAAACTGGATGTTGCTGCTACTGTCTGCGAGCTCTGGGTACTGCTCCACGGGAAGCACGTAATACCCCTCGTAACCTTGCACACGTCCCGTGCTCAGGAGCTGCTGCTTCTCACCCTCAGTCCACAGGCGGCTCCCCTCTCTCCCGTCCCTGGCTTTCTGCTGCTCCTTGGCCCAGGCGGTGCCCAGGGCCCTCTGCCTCGCCTGGTCCAGGACGCGGGCCTTCTCTTCGTCCAGGGTGTCGGGGGTGAGGCCGTAGCGGATGCTGAGCAGCAGCGTGGAGTACTGGAACTCAATGTTGGTGAACCTTCGAGTCCTGCCATTGACCAGCAGCGTGGGCTGCGAGACCGTCACGTTCACCCCACTCTCTAGCACCTTGCGGCCAATGGTGGTGCCCAGTGTGACCAGGTCACTGTCGGCCGAACCAATCTTCACAAAGTAGTGGGTGTCCTTGCCCTCAATGCTGTAGTGCATCTTGTCCAGGTAATAGGCATTGTTCAGCACAGATGCCACTTTGCGGCTGTCCTCGCTGGCAATGCTTGACATGCCGGTGGTCACCCGCCCTTCTTTGATGGCGAACATGATGCCTTTGCCAATGATGGGTGTGGTGGTGGCAAACCAGTGGCCTGCTTTCTCTCGGATGTTGGCATGGAGCTTTTTAGAAATGACTTGCCCTTCCAGAGCCAGGAAGGCCTGATTATGTCTCTCTGTTGTCTGTTGGACACCTGTAATGAGCTGTGGGCATAGGAAAACAGAGAAAGCTGAAAATGTGGGCCAGGCAACAGTTTGCGTGAGCTGGGCAGCTCATTAAAAAAGAGTCAGAAAGAGGAATGCTTGGAACTCCCCTGCAAGAACCAGTGTTGTGTCTGTACTGACCCAAGCTGATACAGTCCTACCTTTTGGAAGCAGGCACGGCTGGCTGGTTAC